>NC_069138.1:4814631-5077131 GCF_026914265.1 Mya arenaria | reverse complement strand
GCAGACGGAGGAATACAATTCAGAGCACCTAATGCATACACTTTTCAAAGATACGATACAGTCATTGTTTGAAACTCTGAGCATCACACACAGCCTGCGATATAATTTAATAGGTTTAAAACTGTGTGATAATAGAGTTTCATAATAAAAAGCATCATTGTACTCAAACTGGGAAATAAATCAAGAAAACATTTTTTAAAATATAAGCGACATTTATTAGCTAATATTTCCTTCCTACGATTTAAAAATGTAAAATATTTGAAGAAAATGAAGTCACATGCCAAAACACTCCGAGTCAGCCAAAAAAGGTTTTAAAGATATCATGAACTAGCAAAATCTTCACAAAATCAAAGGAATAAAAGCTAAGACACTATAAGTGTAAGTCACCCTATGTCAATAATTGCATACGGACATAAAAACATGTGTTGAACCTTTGCTATAAGGTGGCGAGTAGTGCGTTCACCTTAAACAACCCTGTCACAACACACCCATTTACTTATATATATACGAAGGCTCCTATAGGTATTATTTGTTTTATAAATAATTGAATAATTAAATTTTAATAAGTTTCATCCTCTTCATTATCTTATTCCGTTATTGTTATTTCACTATGAAACGTGATGCTCTCATTGTTTTTCCATTCATTGATTAATAAATAATAATATATTTCCTCTCTATAATTCAGTTTCTTGTAAATGTTCTTATGTGTCCTAATTATAATGGAATAAAACGTGTTTTTTTAGCGAAAGCGAATATTTACTATTCTAATTGTATTAATTTTTGGCCGAAGTTTGACCGGCTTTTGACACCAGACATAAACAAGAACACATAGACGCGACAACACTTTAAAAGGGTTGATCCAGAATGTTGTGAATACCCGTTTTCTTCAGCGTTTTAAACATGTTAACTTAAAATGTTCGATAGCTGTTTCAAAAGTAAAATAAATACAACCCGTACAGTTTTACATGTTTAAAATACATAATAACGAAAGTTATTGACCAAAAATATAATACCGTGCGAAGTTTATGATAATTCTTTTTGGTAAATATATATTTTTAATAATGCTTACATATTTATCAATGACACGATTAGGCTTATCCCTGAAGTTTCCATCATTTTAATTAGGTATAAGTTTTAAATAAAGTGTTGTGTATGTTGATATTTTGTCTACAACATAATGTGTGTAAGTAAGGAAAACAACGAAAACAGGAAGTATTGGTTCGATTGGTGTCATTTCAGTTTACAATAAAACTGTGCAGAATAATTTAAAATACTTTTTAGAATGTGTCTCCATGTATTTAGTATTTGTCAAATATAAGAGGTTATTTAATAAATGAACAGTAATATTGTGATCTATTTTGATAAGTGTGTGTCATATTATGGTGTTTGTGTTTCTTGTGTTTAAACGTTTGCAAGTTCATTGTCGTTTTGGCCATGTCATTGTGCCTCTAATTATGATTTATGTTTTTAATTTGCGGATACTGGGCTTGTCCAAGTTTAATGTTTATCAAATTATACAATCAAAATCGTACCCGTTTTACACATTTATATGCGCCGATTAAAACTACGTATTTCGACGTCATTGAATTAAGACGCATTTTAAGATGATAAGTTCGTCCTTTGATATCATCTTTATCAAACATGATGTTGATATACTTTGTAAAAACTGTACAGTCTAATATCCGAGTTCTTTGTTTATTGTACGGTTTAAAGAATAATTTGTTCTTTCCGGTAATGAACATTTTCATTAAATCATGCTGTTCTTGTTGATATGTCTTTATAAAAGACTGTTTTTTTTCACAAAAAAGTTTTAAGTCTTTTCAATAGATGTTGGATATTATGAATAATCCAGCCCTAGGTAGGAAAATTAGGCCATAATGATGTCCACTATGAATATTTTAGACGTTTTGAGAGAATGTTTTGATATTTCAATGTATTCAACTTTTAGATCAACCCTCGAAGTATGAATATTAGTATATAAAAAGATATGAGGTTGAGGACAGTGCCACTATCTAAGAACCATTATCATTGCGTATACAGTTGTTAGCTTATTGTTTTGCTATCGTGAAGCGCATCGATATGATTTATTCTGCTTTTCAATTTGTGTTCCTTAATATTTGTATTTTATATGGAACTACACATAGCCTTGATGATGGTCTTTTAGATAAGTATTTTGAATATCTATCAAACATCTGTTTGTATTCTGACATTTGCAATGCAACGAGAAAAGCTGAATTTCAAGTAGCTGGCAATAATGTACCTTGTTGCCATTCGTGCAGCTGTGACATTGGATGTGTAGAAGATAGGAATTGCTGTCTTGATCAAATGTATGTAAAGCATAAAACGTTTGAAGAAAAATGCATGAGTGTAGGTAATTCAAAAGTAGCGGACTCGTATCTTATAGTCGACACTTGTCCGAACAATGGTACGGAACGATACGGCGATGGTTTGGAACTGTACGATGAAGGTTCAGAACTGTACGACGATGGTTCAGAACTTTACTACGATGGGTTGGAACTGTACGGTAATGGTTCGGAACTGTACGACGATGGTTTAAAGAAATGCATGGCTAACAACTCTTGTTCTGACACCATCTTCCTTCCAGTTTCATCAGTGAAAATGGGCAAGGTCTATGCTAATTCTTTATGTGCGAGGTGCAACGGTGCGACCGATGTTAAGGCTTGGGATGTGATGGTTGAGACACCAAGACCAATTAGGTCGGATCAAGCTTCATTATTTACCAACGGACACAATCTAAAATCGTTTATACACACATTTCTGCCACCGCGAAACGAGAATTGGAGTCACAAACAATGCCAATTGACCATTGAAACGTGTTCTCCCGATACCAGAAATGCCACTCTTCAGTCACTGTGCACTTCAATAGAGGCGCCCATAAAAGTAGGCTTAAAAACATTCAAAAATGCCTTCTGTGCCCTGTGTAATGGGATTGGAGAAAACAACATACGTCGCAGTAGAGTTTGCGTGTTCTCAGGTCAAAATCGAATACCAACAATAGGTTTTACTACAGTTTTTAATTTTAAGACTCTCAAAAGAACCTCAACGTCTCGGACCCACGCGACTTCCTCAACCAATTCGGCTTGTTCTCAGAACGAGGTGCAAGCTCATAATAAGGTACCCCTATTTATACTATATTACTCTTAGAACTGTTAACATCTACATCACTACATCAATTTTTAATGTTTTAAACGTTCCTAAACGATGTGTTGCATGTGATCAATATAATTAAGTAAATACCAAAGTCCACTCCAATTCAGCCAACCATTGAGGTGCCTTTTGAACCCATTTTATTGGACCATCATTTGAGGTTTTTTAAAATAATCGATACCTTTTTGAACAATTTTGAGGTTTTATGCACATTAACTAATTTAAACCGCCAGTGAACTCGTGTTACAGAGAACTTGTGTTTCACTCCCCTTTTTAATCATTTTGTAATAACTCAATTTTGTTGCGAGTGTGGTCTGTTGTTGTATGTATACGTTTGTGTATCACATTCAGTGTTGTTTGGGCGTACACCTTGTGCCCCTAATGATGGATTATACTTAAGTGTTCGACTAATGAGCGTGTCACTGTAGTATCGATAGCATTAATTGGTACATTTTGTAGTATTTGTCGCTTTAAAGAAAAGATATTAGTTCGCTAGTATTTTCGCACGAAACTGACCTTAAGAAACTGAACGAATGACTTGCAAAATTAATACAGCCTAAATAGTGCTTTTCTTGTATAATTATAGCGGTTGATAATTAGCATTAAACTTGTTCTTATTGACTCGCTAATACTCGCTTAAATAACTGTTTTTATGCTCATTGTCATATTCAACTTGTACAATGTACACATAACTAGATGACCTAATGCACACACAGTATATCACTAGTACATGTTCAAGTAGTGTTTCGTCTGAAGTTGTTAATATCAATATTGAGTGTATGTCTTCTTGAAGACTACATTGAATACTTTTTTGTGACATTTATCCTTTTGAGTACAAAAGATGTTTCACTCTATGTTTGATTGCATGTAATACTGACTTTTACTAATGTATGCTTATTAGTTTAACCGGGGATTTTATCCTTACTCCTTAACTTTCATTCCCCCTCAGTCTTTTTAATATTAATTCTCAAATTTCACATTGTAGACAGAATGTTTGCCATTGTTGTGTCCGGTGGGAATGACAAGAATAGACAGAGGCAAATGCGTGTACATTGGCTCAGAGTGGGCTGGGAATTACGCCTTGAATGTCCTTCTACGAACAACAAATGACAAACCTTTAACGCATGCCATCCTTGACAAATTGAAAAAGACCAGTGGTAGGAAGTTGTTGGACAGGATAGATTTGCCTGCACCATGTAAAGCATTTGAATTTTCAGGAGTGATATTGTACGATGAGATTGTGAACAATACAGAGGACATTGAACAGCTACTTGTGGTCTTATACAGACATGTAAACGTCGAAGGAGAACATCCAGAGAAAGTAATTGAATCGTGCCGTTCTTGCCTCATCGATAACTGGCGATTGGCGATACAAACTGAATCCTTTACCTTTAAACCGTCTCTGTTTCAACATAAATCTATTCCTGATGGAAAAACGGGGCTAATAAAATTAGGTGATACGAGTAATGGTCCCCCATGGATATATACACCAACGCGTTTCAAGTTTTTGCATGCCCCTAAAGAGGCACTTCATCAATTAAGGAATGTTCCTTATGTATACATTCATAAACTGTATTTCTGTAATCAGGTGAGTATGTTTTGTTTATTTAGACAAAAACGTATTTCTATTCCGGATCTGTCGGAAGTCGAAGAATGAATTCAGTAAATAATAATAGTAAATTCCAACTTGTTTATAATTTTATCATTAGTTGAATTTTTCTTTTACTTATTTGACAATTAGAGACTAATTGTAAATTAATGTCCTCACTGTCACTTAGATTATTATTATGCCTCGAAGTTCCTGACAAATTAATTACTTTTCCCACATCCGTGATCTATTTGAAATGTTCTGAGGCTGACTTCTTAACTATAAATTACATTTTAATGATATATTAAAAGCAACACTTTTTTCTGTGCTTATACAAGTCAATTTTCAAAAAGTGACTTTTTTGTAAACTTGCACATGAACAACCCTTATATCAATTTAGATAGCAATGGTTGAATTGGTCTAAAGGTCAAGGTCTATCAAAGAAGTCGTAGGTTCGATAACAACCAGGGGAACGATATGTAGACTTTGAAAAGGGCATATAGATTTATACTTAGGCAACGTACTCAAACGTAAAAGTCCCGTAGCGCAGAGGTTAGCACACTCAATTCTTACAAAGACATCCCTGGTTCAATTAAAGACCTTGGAGTGACTGAGCATAAGTTAATATATCACGCCTCTATCATGCATGACGCGACGCTGTTTGTCCCGAACTGGTCATGCGGTGACCCCATATTTTTTCCATAGTGGGTCACTAAATTAAATCGTACACAAATGGCATTTATTTTCAGATTCCGGTGAATAAATGAAACATATCCCATATATTGCTCAATTTAAACAAGTTGTTGACGTGATATATATGTTACGGGGTTAGTGTATCATCCAATATTGTATATACTAGGGAGGAAAACATATCCAGTGTCGAGATTCGCTCAAGCCCGATATTATTTTCGTTTGCCCCTTATATATCGTATGGGGTTACATACTTACCCCGTAACTTATAATAACTTTTTTCTCAATGATTGTTAAATGAATAATGTTTATACTAAACATGATGCATACCTGTCCATAGTTGGCAAAAAGTTATATAAACTACATCGAGGAGTAGAAAGGGCTCTAAGGGCGCTGGTTGGGCTGGTTAAAATATGTATGGAGTACTTTGAACTCATTCCACCTTAACCAGCCCAAATGCGTTAATATCCCCGATAATGACATCAATCACACGTTACTTATATTCACACCAATTGTTCATTATTTCTTTCAAGAATTGTTGAGAAGATACTTCATTTCATTAAAGATAAGCTTTCTTTCTCACCCATTCTGTTAATGGATTGACCCGACCGTAACCGGAAATCGTGTTTCATGATACGTCACAATAACGCGGGAAGAAATTAATCAGTTTAAATCACTATTATTAAAACGTAAAACTGAAGCGCTAACATGTCAACAATACACTTAACATATTATTAATCAACATTTTCTAACATCAAGATAAACAATTTTCAATTTACATGTATATTAATATGCGATGATTTGCGATACGAACATATCCGAAGATGTTACTATTATCGGAAAATATTCGCATTCGCATGTATTTCCAAAAACTTCATTAAAGAAATGGAAGTTGAGGTGTAATAATCAAATAATGCTGCAGATACAAACTTTTCCCTTCCACCCCTTATAATATACATGCGTTGGCCTTTCAGGTGTTTCTACCATGGGATGAAGTGATGTTTGGATATGGCAAACTAGTAATTGAAGCAACAGGAAAAGTGCTATACGACAACGAGTTCGTTCCTATAGATGATCGCAGAGTCGCTGTATGTGCTGAAGACTACGTTGTGGAGACCTCTGTAGTGTCGAGTGCGCTACGAACAAAAGGAGTTTTGGTGTTACGCGCTGGGTTTTTTATCCTATTGATTATGAGCCTTGTTATGTAAATAAACTGTACACGTGCACTTGAATATTGTTCTGAATGTTGTATTACTATACTTAGAGACAAAAAAACATTTTCAAATGATTGTGTGCATTGTTATATATTATTGTGTCAATATGTACTTTTTTTAACACTGAAAGTTATATTAAATTGCTAAAACACAAAACAAAACATAAATTTGTTAACTGATTGTGTGCTTTATTATGTAATGAGTGTGTTTATATGTGCTTCTTTTTAACACTGTAAGTTATTTTACTTTGCTTATATACAAAACACCCAGACTATTTCAGTTGATATTGTTTTAAATTAATTATTTGGCATCTTTAAACATATTTTCTTTCATGTTTAACGTTTTATAGCACTACGCATTTTGGAAACTTCATTTTAAAAAATCGGCCATAAGTCATAATCGATCATCAAAAAAAAAATAACGCTAGCTATTTCGCTTAGTCATCGATTATTCACTCGTTACTGATCAAGAAAATTGAATTGTATCTTTCATCCATGGACATACTGTTTTGTACATATATAAATAAACAGCATGATAGAGAGATATGGTTTTGACTCTTTTTGTGTAATGTATGTAAAATTATTTGGTAAACCTATGAACCTTTTTTAACTTCTGACAAAATAACAATATTTCTTTCAAAAATCCTCTTTTAAATGTTCAAAACTCTTATCGAAGATACATTTTAGCAAATTCAATAATATAAGCCTTCAACTGATTAGATAATCTCTTCATTTCTGACATTGATAATTGATAAAATCAAACCTATATTAGTACGTGTTTTAACACGATTCAGCGGTTACGTCCCTTTGTCGTACATGGCGACCATCGATTATGGATATATATTATCGTATATCGCCGACCTCGGGCGTAAAAGGCCGACTTTCTATTATACACGATTATCGTTAATCCCTTATTTGAACAAGTAGTTAAATTTGGGTGCAGGAATATCAGTAGGGTTATATTGCTGGAAATATCGAATGAACAACGCCATATGGCATTGTGAAGAAAGCTTTTTGCATGTACATTACCAAGAAATGATTTGGAGTCTCTAGATTCTCAATATCTTTCTTTCTTGAGATTTTCATTTAGACGCCACAAAACATTGTTGATTGGATAGTCTGAAGCATTTTGATCGATTTAATATACCTCAATATAAACTTTCGAAATACTATTAATGCTGTCTTAAACACGAGACTGGAACCGGGTATCCTTGGTATATATTAAGGCACCTTAAACACAACAACACCAGACCATTCCAAATCAATTAATCGCCTGATTTCTCGGGAGATTGACCGGCACGTTTACCACTTAAGCGCCAAATTCTTATCAACCAAAATGATCTCTATGGTAATGGTCGGGCACGTTAACCACTTCACTACCATTTAACCCAAATGTATTAATCAAATTAGTATATCAAAGGAGGGGATGAAATATTATGGCTGATTCATTGCACTGTAATCATGCCGATTGGCAAAACCTTATTCAAACATTAATATTACTAGAAGAAAGTCAAATAACCTGCCTATTTATGTGTATATATTGAATATGGCAATTTCGGATTGCTGGGAATCCTTTTTTCGGAGGCTACCGTATCCCCACAATGGCTGTCGTTATCTTTGAGCAAACAATGTATCTCCTGGTAATGGTGAATGATAGTAGATCGTAATTCGAAATTCTACTATTTATTTGTACATTCCTCTGCATTGTTTACACATGCACAAAACATTAGGCAACACTGCATTTGATTATCTTTACAGAGTACCGCATCTGTTTTTGAGAAAGGGTAAGCATGTTCTATAAAAAAAAATTTTTTTAAGCAATCGTTCATTTGTTTATCAGAAAAAAACGCTTATTTGGGAGCAAAGTTGCATAAACAACCACCAAAACATGCACTTTATGGCCGGTGACAATTTCTAGAAGACTGAAACAGTATATACAATAAATAGTTCGTGGTGTTGTTCCTTTAACTTCACGTAAAATTCTTTTTTGCAAACCCCGATATCTGATTTATAAAGAAACATTGCTGCAATTATGTTTTCTGTATTTGAAAATCTATGCCAATGTTAATTTCTTTATGCATCAAGAACAGTAAAAATGGCTGTTCAATGAAGTATTCGAAACCATCTAAGGGACGTCCTTCGAAGTTAAACAAGGATTCATTTCTAATTGCTAATATGTTGTGCTGGCCAAATTATGTCAATTACAATTTCACTATTTACATCTTGCCAGAAACATACGCTCCTTTGCAACAAGACATGTATTCCCGGCTTTAGATTTTGTTATCATGCTGCTTCATCGACTTTAAAAAGAGGATTTCGCGGTTCTCGTCTTGAACATTCAGTCTAAAAGGAGGGAGAATAGTTCTCGGTGGGAAAAGAGTTAACAAGATAAGGTTCACAAACGGTCACAAACCGGGCTAGAGGTCTTGATATAAATATACCTGAACCATAGTCAAACACTTAGCGGAGATTAGTCGGAGCATAGCGGTAATTATTTATTAAAATCATAAACGAAAGATGATTATGAAAGTTATTTAAAAAACAAACACCACATCACCAACGTGACTGTCCAGATGATATATAATATGCACACATAAAAAACCTAGTCGAATCTCTCTGGATGTCTTAACAGATAAAGAGCGAGATAATTAATGTTGTTTGATAACTATTTTAACATCATTTACCAATTACGATTGTTTAATAAGTCTGGACTCGGAAAAGTTCCAGGCGCCTTTTTTGTATCGTGTTTACTAAGGTTTACTATATGACGAATGACGTCTAGATAAAGTTTGTGGTAAATTGGTCATACTTATTTGAAAGAGAGTCGTCTATGTATATTTGAATACAACTTAGTGTTAGATGCTAAACAACTATTCATGTTTTAATCGTTTACCTCTATTCGTTACTTCTATATTTCTTGTTAAACTCGCCCTGATCCATATTCAATTCCAAAGGTATGAGGAGTGTCCTAGTTATTGATTAATTTAAACTGTGTGCAGTGCACGGTGGTTATCAACTTGAGGATTTGAGACGCCTTAGTATCATGCACAGTAATTTCCAAACATATATTGTTGTTTTTTTTCTTTCCTGCACAATAAATACGAGTCGCATCCAGTATGTTATACCATTGAAGGATGATATTGTTGACGTTGAACAATTTGTTGCTCATTTCAGTAAAGCTTTATAGTGACAATTAGAATAAGCATTTATAAAATTTGACAGGACTTAATCATTTACAAACATGGATATTCCCTTCACTGAATCATTTGTTTTCAGTCTTATACACCTCTTAAATTGGAAACGAATATTTATAATGAAGTAAGAAATAAAGATTAAGTTATGAGAAATTAGAAATAAAGATACAATTGTGCGAAAAAATACAGTTTTAAGAAATGAAGAAAATTTTGTAAGAAATAAAGATCATGCTGAATCAGTGTGCCTTTAATATATGATAAATAATAGATGACAATTAAGCCGTTCCATGTCATCTCCCCAACATGCTCACCTATTAATAACTTATTTATCATGTCAATTGGTAGTGAAATTTAATATGTTTTAGCTGATAATGTCTTCATTGTAGTATCATGTGATAGTTGATTATAGGAGAATGTTACCGTGATTGGTCCCATACAGTAACACTCGAAATTATAATTAGTATAAGCTTTTCATGACAATATACATATTCAAATGTATTCAGTCGAATTTGTGTAGGATGTTGACTATTTTTATACGTACGTATTTTTTTAGATATTTCCATCTATTTGAGGACTGCACTTTTAATATAACTTAATTCAGTTATTTCTTCTTAGAAACTGTATCAACGATTAAAAACTTTTATTTATTTTTTCATATTATAAGTGTAAGATATTCCAATACGTGAATCGACATATTCAAGAGACACAAGTCTGATGAATCTAAACTTATCTACACATATTAAAAGACAATCACTACTTGAAAGACTGACCTTCTTGTCGACACCGAATGTTAGATAGCTATCTAGCAAGATTACCTTTACAAGTTTAATTCATCAGTATTGCACAGTACATACTTCTAAGAATAATTTATTCGACCATTTCATGACAGCAAAATAAAACTATCCAATGAAAAATTCCAATAATAATTGATGATGTCTTCTAGGTACTGTTTTTAAATGATTGCGTTGTTCCAATTTTATAATAGATATTGAAAGACTATTGGATATTTTACTGGGCTGGTAACCAAAATGCAACTTAGGTTAATCTTAGGGTCATACATCGTTGACTGCATTTACTTTATTGGTAAGTGATTAATAATAAATAATCCGATTAGCTACATCGTTATTAGATCCAATTAAGACCAACATTTAATCCCAGCCCTAGTTTGGTGTGTATTACCATAACTCGAACATCTGTTATACTGAGCGAGCAGTTTTATTTTGTTTCTTCCAAAAATCTTATCTTGATATTTGTTTCATGAACATCACTTCTTTGTCAACAAACTAATTACCTTAAATACTAATCTGCATTAAGTATTCAATGATTGAATGAGTCGTACACATAAAGGCCATTAGATAGTAACTTAGTACCTTGGCCGATAAATCTTTCGAGTATGTCAAATAAAATCAATGCATTATGTTTTATTGTTTTGTTTAAATCTTATAACTAATTTTGTTTCGTTATTCGAGTATACTGTACTGTAATAAATAAGGCAAACAAAATACATCAGATAAATTAAACATACATGAAGAATTACAACCACACAAAGTGCCGGCATACAAATAATGAAGTATAGCATGCTTAAAATAACATTTGGGGTTTCCATTCTGAATACCGTGTAGGCTAATTCGATTTTGTGAAAATGAAGGATATTTAGTCAATATAGTATATTCATGAACGAAGGTATAATTTGAGATGAAAGTTTATTAAAACTTAATTATTATATAAGTTTTAACTTTAAAGCGCCAAAAAGGTAGACATGTATCATAATTTACGAAACGAAAACTTTCCATCAAAAGTATGATCGAAATATTGTACATTTAAATAAGGGCATTAAAGCTATCATAAAATGCAGAGTATGAATTTGACATTCGGTAAATATACATGTTAATGAATTAGTCTTCAACAAGTTAACAACTTCGAAATATGAAGGAATAATATCGTACTTTCGGTTTCCATGTATGTTGTGTGTTTAAAGTATAAATACATTACCCAAATAGTTGAATGAATTACAAAACACTGCAAATATTTTATAGATTTATAGTCTTCTAATACATATTAGGAGGGATTAATATTTGGATATTGATGAACAAAATTCGAACTAATTTTATTTGTGTGGTGTTTAAAATCTGAGATTGGGCTCATTTCTTTATACTAGGTTGACTATTTTAAGGGCCGGCAGCGATGTAAAAGTGGGTCGGGAAGGTCAAAAGCTCAAACGTTTAAAAATACATGTCCTATTTAGTTTTCAGAAACGATCTTTTTTTGGGAGTGAAACATTTATTTTTGGCGACATGTCTTTGGGTAGTAAGGAGTTAAACAAATTTTACAGAAGAAGATTTTATCAGATTTTGGATAAAAAAGCATTCACATTATTTCGGAAAAGTCTGTCGGCATTAATACTTCGTTTTTGTGTCAAAATGCCCCAGGCTACCTATTCAACATTGTCTTAAGAGTTCTTGAAGATATGTTTTTTTAAATAAGAAAGTTATTCAGAAAAATAATGAAAAGCAGTGGATGAAATTTATTTACGGGTTTAAAAAATGCAAATACATTTTTTTAAAATAGCCGCAATCAACACAAAGCCCCAAGACATTGATTGGGCAGTTCCGATAAATTTGACTCACAAACATAATATTTTTGTTTTAAGACATTTCCGGGGAAACGTATATTTTTTCGTAATAAATGCTTAACTCCTTATTACAGCTTTTCATGATGCAACGGATTATGAATTTTGCTTGTTAAATATTGAACCTCAAAACTTAATAGAAATTGATTCTTTTACAGACTACGTGTTTAATCCCAGGTATAAACACAAAAAGGAGCACAAATGAAAACAACATTGGAAACAATTCTTCTATGCTTACGCCAAAATGACCCTCTAACTTACTAATCCATTTGAAATTACCCGATGGGTCACGCCCCATTCAAAATAATTTTCAATGTAAAGAATTCTACCACTGGATCAAAATGCAGTACGGATAACCCTTAATGACTACACTGTTTTGTTTAATAACGTCATTTTAAAATAGCGCAATAATATTTGTTATGGCGTGACGTCACAGCGTTGAACACGACCTGTTTGCACTCGATTGAGTACGGGTAAATGTATTTTACGATATCTATTGCTTTCAGACCCATTGTGGTTATATAAAAATCTATTAACGTTTAAACTTAAGATGATGGATTGCCGTCCTTAATTACTAAAATGCGCATTATATTAGTTTAATAGTGTTTAATAGTACAATATTTACAAGTGATTAAACAATTATTTCTTACTTATAAATCATATTAACATTTTGCATTGGCAACAAATTGGATTTGGATATTTTAGATGCCATTGAGTTGCATGAAACATTATGTATAGTAGATGTCGCTTAGTATTTGTTTTTAAATTTATTTAGGCATTGAAATTTGAGACAACAACCAATAATGTTCGTGGCTTCTATTTTAAAACCTCCTCTTTGTTCAATGAAAACATTGATGTTTTATCTTTTTAACAAAATCAGTCATGGCAAAACCCAACCAGCTTGATGTTCTGCATCACGGCCACTTTGGTACAGATATTACAGGTATGTAGCTTATTATGACAATCCCAGAAGCATTACGTAAAACATCTTCCTAGAAAATAAATTATCACCGATATATTGTCTATTAATACGGCTGGAAATCATTGATATCACAACATTTTGTAATGCATTTCAAATTACTCAAATTTATTGTTTGTTTTGTTCAGAGCATTTATTTTGAGCACAGTTTATAGATAAATCTATGTTGAACTACAATCCCCGATTTTGTTTTACTCGAATAATTCTCTGAAAATCAAATTAACCGTAAATTATCATCAGTTTCCCATTTGTAAATGCAGAGTTGGCACATAGAGGGAACGCGCCATCCGAGAAAGAAAGCTTACGGCTTCAAACCCAGAGGAGAGTAGGCGAACGACTTAGCCAAAGGATAGAAAGCAAACGATTTCAAAACGAAAGGAAATGCAAGTTTGTGAATTTATGACAGCAGGCTGTCTACCTTTCACTTGTCAATTAGGTACAAGAATAAATTCCTGAAGTTTGGCAACCAAACGTGTCATCAATTGGCGTCGGCGACTCACACTTTATTAACTTATTTAATTCAATTGATGAAACATTCAGAACTTCACAGTTAAAACATTTTACGTCATGGCTGCTTTTATATATAATTTATTGATTGATAATTCATTACGGGGGTATCTTAGAGGGAATGTTATATTGTTGTAGGGTTACCAGATAATATTCATGAAGCGTCCATTCATGTTTGTGAGTTGTTGGATAATCTGTGCTACAGAAAGGTCATGGTCAGACACAGGCGGCGGGATAAATATACAAACAATGACACGATAATGAACATACATTACATAGATATTACATCACACACTACTGATAGTAAGGGGGAGGGTTTGGTTGCTCCATTTGAGAGTGACACAGACAGGATGTATACATATAAATACAGCATGTGTTCACTAACAGGAGATGACTCCTGGAAACTGCCTGATACCCACATCGAGTTCATCATGAATGGTGAACAGTGCCATGCTGGATATTTCATTCTGGGTCTTAAGCACAAGGGAAGTGTTGTAGATAAATATATTACAGCAGCATTGAGTGCAGACAAAAATGGAAGAACATATTTATCTAGTCATAAATACATTAACCTTGCACTTTAATCAACAAATATCCATACCATATCAGGTCCAGCCCTGACACTTTTTGACGAATACGGCAGTACTAACGCTGTAGTTGCATTCCCATGTAACAGTCAAGAACAACTGCTCTTAGAGTGGATCAACAGATCGAGGCTTCACTGGCCGCCTCCTGAGCTGATAAAGGAAATAAAAAGGTTACCAGCATACCTTGTTCCTGTTGGCTTTTAAGGGTAGCGAAAGCAAACAAGAGGAGCGGAGAGTGTGCTTTACAGGTGAAAAGAAACTCATAGAAAGTTTTACCGAGTCTCAGTATAAATTATACATAGTGCTAAAATTCTTAAACAAACATGAACTAAAGCCAATATGTGAGGAATTATCCCGCTACATTATGATAAATATTGTACTCTGGTTTTTCGAATCGAATTCAGAAGACTCACTTGTAAAAGGTAATATGATCATTATTCTCATATCCTGTTTGAAAAATCTTAAACAAGCCATCAAGGTCAATTATCTCTCCTACTACTTGATCCCATGTAGAAACCTGATGACTGGCAGAATAAATCCTATTCAACAAGCGATTGCTAAGCTAGACGAGCTAATACATAAAGGTCCCCGTGTGATACTAAGATGCCCAAAATATTGGCAGCCGTGCAGATGTCTCCAGAAGAGCTGATAAAGAAGGGTCGATGGAGAGACGATCTGGAGAAACTTTGGCTTAAGAATATGATCATATTGTTTACATACTTAACTTCTGGCATGGAGTGGATTGAATCGATACAGCTGTCAGACAGTGATCCAATCTACAGCAGTGTATTGGACAACATACAGGACATGGTGTGGCCTCTTTGGAGACTGTACGAGCTAGAAAGTATCATTGATATATTAGAAATGAAAATAGTCCAAGCGCTGTCATAACAGGTGAAACATTGAATTACACACAGATTAGCATAAAGAGTGCATATGTTAAAACGCCTTAAAAGAGTATCACACATTCACACAATGATTCTACCTGGAGTTCCAGTGGGTCAACTAAAGACTGAAAAGCCTTTTCGAGCGATATACTTCGACAGTGCGGAGGAATCAGGAATTTTAATATATATGTTTGAACCATCATGTAACAGATTTTATTATTTTTGTTCGTCTATCTTCTCTCAACATTGGATGGTAACTGCTTTGTGATTGTTTTGTGTTTGTGTCTTTGGCCATTCAACGGGGTTTATGTTTTAACTTTAGGCTGCTGAGGTTGTTTTGTGTAGATTTTCATATAAATATGGTAAACTTACATGAACCTGCCCAAATCACTAACACGCACGCTAGTTACACTTTTTCGTCCTTAATTGTTAAAATGAAATTGTGATTGAACTTATTGTAGCTTTCTTGTTTAATTGCAGTAACTTAGGTTGTGGGGGTTCACACATTCAAATGATCAGTTTGTTGTCAAAACGAAGAAATTAATAATATTTACATTTCATGCTCATGCTTTTTTGTGAATGTTTTATCAGTGGTATATCTACATTGAAAATATCAATTCCTACCAACTAAGAAGTGAAAATAACAATTTGAAAAACTACTTTAAATAATCAAACGTGTTTTTTTTTACTTTTTTTTATCTAAACTTAAAACCTCATTTTTCAAAAAAGAAATGTCTCATTGAAATGTTGTATTTAAGATTTCAAATAGAGGTTTCAATCACAAGACCGAATAAAACTAATTGCGTATGTGATACATACGTCCTGTCTTTTGTTATGTTAGTTCAGTTCGGCACATTTGGCTAAATGCATACTGCCCAATTGATTTACCTGTAATTTAAAATAGCACAAATCATACATATTAACCTGCATGATGTTTTAAGTAGTGTTATTGACTATCACCTTACACTTTTCTTTTTTATTTTGAATAAGAAATGATGGTTTATTACATTAACCTTTTTTATGATGACTTATAGGATTTAATTTTGCTTCGCTTGTTTTTCCTGCCACCCCTAAAAGAAATTGCGATGGATCCATTTGCTTTTAATTTTCATCAATGAGCCATTTCCATTTTCATCTGAGAAAGTTTGTAAAAAAGATAACATTTCGTCAAATACATTAATAAATAGAGGATATTTGTTTATTTCTAGTTTTTCTATAATCACGAGTGGAAACAAATACAATCTTAAACTGAAATAAACAAATTTTCTGTTTCGTTTATGCTTATTTTCCGAGTTTTATAGACTTTTAATTTATTTTCTTAATAACCGTTTGGCGCCCCTCATGAACAATTATAGCTGTCAATGTTCTATTTCCGGTTTGTTGAGAAAGAATTCTCTGATATTCTTTTTTATAGTTTATTTTTCGCTCGTTATTTAGTGCAACAATTTTATGAACAGTTATCAATGAAGTTTTATAAGTGCATCCATGTTCCAAAAATAACGAAAACTCTTTTTTTTTAAGCGTGGTATGAAAACATAACCAAATTACTTCGCTGCCATTTATTGAATGAAAATTTGAAAGGTCGAATGTGTTGGCAAAACAATTGCGGAAAATCATTGGATGTAATACATTTTTCTTAGTTTTAGAGTGTGTTTCATGATACATGGATATTCAGTCATCTTACTGTCAGAAACCAGTCTGTTTTGCTTGAAGACAGGTCGTTTTCCAGGTAATGATGAGGACCACGCTAGTTTGTTGACAAATTTTGAGGCGTGGGTGGGGTTAAAAAAAATCAACAGTAAATCTGTAAATTGTTGTGTGAATTTTCCGGGAACCTCGTATTACGTATTACAACGACAAACAGTTCTATATACATTTGAACGATGATATAACATTCTATTTATGTTCAAACAGTTGTTTTCGCCTGTAATATGTTTGCTATGAAAGCAAACGTTCGAACATTCAGCTTCAAGATCAAGAAAACGTTTAAATAAACGGGATAACCATTTTTCTAATGAACGGTAAGTTGCCAACTTCCAAATACATCTTTATTTAAACCTATGTAACATTTCTTTAATTGTCAAATATTTAATTTGCAAACGTTTTCTGTTTCAAAAGTCAAGTGTTCTGTTTTGATCAAGGGGACGTTACTACAATGGATTTTAAAAGTAGTTCTGAAAGTTGATATTTTCACTCCATATTTTGCAGTGAAAATATCAAATTGATATTTTCACTGTTGTTATTACACTATTAAAACTCCATATTTCATTGAAAAGCATAAAGGAAAATTTAATCATTTGAGCTCCCGACGGAGATTCCCTTAATCTTAAGCATAAATTATATACGTTTAATAATAATAATAATAATAATAATAATAATAATAATAATAATAATAATATGTCAAATTCATCAATGCAAATGTTGGCATTATCTTTGTAATCACAAAATGGAATTATGTTGTTTTATTTAGTGTGATAGATTATTTGTGTTTTTGTGAATCTTATCCTTTTCCAGTTATATGGAACTGTTTGATGGATGCCTGTTTATATTTTTACACCCTACAGCATAATTAAACTTTTTTTATGCATGCGCTTTAAAATACAAGCCCTACCTTGTACCCTTCGTTCAAAATGATAATTGGAAATTCATTTAAACTATTTCGTGATATTTCAAAGTACTTACAAGACACTGCTTTGAGTCTGTAATTTATGCGCCTATATTTACTAAACAAATTTTCAACAGCTTCGATCTGATTTTATCTTCATGCTATTTGAATGTCGTTGATTGTTTAATCACAATGATCTTCGATACAGGCTCCCACTAATTAATAGTAATAATAATAATAATTAATTCGCAATTAAATATTGCGTGATGTAATCCGAAAAAGTAATTAAGATACGAAAACAATGAATTTGTCAAGGTATGTGTGCACTGTTATGTTAACTTACCTTTGGATTTAAGACGGCTATTACATGGTAATATTCCAAATGATATACGTCCAAGTTTACTTTTTATGCTCGGCCGGGACACAGCGTACAAACAAAACAGACAGACTACACGTGCTTGAAACAGAAGGTATATTCTAGTGTATGGATATCGTTTTGTTGCTGCGTAATTGACGTCTTGGTATGGCTTGTACGTCTTATTGTTGCAGCTAACGCATTATCGCGACTTGTTTGACGTGTTGTAGCGGCATGGTTGACGTATTGATATGGCTTGGTTGACGTATTGTTGAGGCTTGATTAACGTATTGTTGAGGCTTGGTTGACGTATTGTTGAGGCTTGCTTAACGTATTGTTGTGGCTTGGTTGACGTATTGTTGAGGCTTGCTTAATGTATTGTTGAGGCTTGCTTAACGTATTGTTGTGGCTTGGTTGACGTATTGTTGAGGCTTGGTTGACGTATTGTTGTGGCTTGGTTGACATATTGTTGCGGCTTTGTTGACATATTGAAACTGCTTGGTTGACATATTGTTGCGGCTTGATTTACGTATTGTTGCGGCTTGGTTGACATATTGTTGCGGCTTGGTTGACATATTGTTGCGCCTTGATTTACGTATTGTTGAGGCTTGGTTGACGTATTGTTGTGGCTTGGTTGACGTATTGTTGTGGCTTGGTTGACATATTGAAACTGCTTGGTTGACATATTGTTAAGGCTTGATTTACGTATTGTTGAGGCTTGGTTGACGTATTGTTGCGGCTTGGTTGACATATTGTTGCGGCTTGATTCACGTATTGTTGCGGCTTGGTTGACATATTGATAAGGCTTGGTTGACATATTGTTAAGGCTTGTGTAGGCTTTGTTGACATACTGTTACGGCTTGATTGACAACTCCTGCGGCTTGGTTTACATATTGTTGAAGCTTGGTTGACGTATTGTTGCTGATTTATTGAGGTATTGGTATGGCTTGCTTGACGTATTAATGCGGTGAACGCATTGTTACGGCTTGGTTGACATATCCTTGCGGCTTGGTTTACATATTGTGGAGGCTTTGTAGACGTATTGTCGCGGCTTTGTTGACGTATTGTCGCGGCATGATTGACGTATTGTCGCGGTTTGGTTGACGTATTATTGCGGATTGTTCAACGAAATGTCGCGGCTTTGTTGACATATTATTGCAGATTGTTCAACGAATTGGTGTGGCCTTGTTGACGTATTATTGCGGATTGTTCAACGAATCGGTGCGGCTTCGTTGACACATTGGTTGGGCTTGGTTTACGTGTTTGTGTGCCTTGTTTTAAGAATTGATGCGGCTGGTTAACATATTGTTGCGGCTAAGATAATATGTTGCTGCGAATATGTTAACGTAGTCTTGTGGTTTGATTGACGATTCGGTTACCTTGTTGTTGCGGTTCTGTTGACGAATTGGTGCGGGGTATTTGACGCGTTAAAGGTTACCTGCAACTGTACACAAAGCTCAGTAAACACACATGACTTTGATTTTAATACAGTCCGTGTCATAACGTGTATCAGACATCCAAGCTAAGCACTTTTCCGTTTCACTTTATTCAGATAAATGCCCTCGTTTAGGCATGAAACCACACTAGAAACATTTTTACTACACAGGAATTGAAGTTAGATGTCATGGTGGTTTGAGGTTTCTGCCACATTCTTTTAAATAAATTTCTAGCCAAAAATTGTACATCTTAAGCGTATGTTTTTACTTTTTCCGTCCGATATCTAAAAAATGTTAAAGTCGGGAGGGGAAGGGTTGCGCGCCGTGTGCGTAACCCCGTCTTATTCCGTTTATGGCGTTATTATGGCGTGATTCATCCTAGAATAGTTCATGCTAACGAAAATTTCCAAGCCACCACACCATTATACACATACCAATTTATTATATTCGATCAGATGGGATACAATCTAAGACCTTATTTATGCAATTTCTATACCAATGATCACTGTAAAAAATTAAGGTTTCATATTGATTTTTAAACTGAACTTACGTGTAACCTGAGTCAACAAAAACGACTCAATATTTGACATTTAAAGACAACACCATGATTGCTTATCAACGGTTTTAATTTATTATCGCTGAGAACTTTCCTGTAAAAGTCCATAGAATAAGCCATACTGGGGTTGTGTTACTTATTGCAATGCCAAGACCGTTGCATGACGTAGTTTGTTATCGCAAAATAAGGGGTAGTTCTCAAAATCATGTTGTCTTCAAATACAAGGATAAACACTTTGATAGACAACGTGTTTAATCCCATAGGTATAAACTCAAGAGAAGCATATATGTAGACAACATGGAAACAATATGTCTATGATGACGCCACGATCGCCCCCTATCTAACTAATCTATTGGAAATTGCACGAATACACCATGTGCACCGTCCCTTTCACATCCATGTTCAATTTATAGAATAATACCCTTTGGATCAAAGAGCAGTACCAATAACCGTTCATGGCGGACTATTATGTTTTATCACGTCATTTTAAGATCGCACAAAAATACTTGTTATGACTTGACGTAAACAGAATTGAATAAGGCCATATTGCACTTAGTAAGAACGTGAATAATGATATAACTAAAGGAAATAGTTCAGTTTTTAGAGTATTATTGTGTTATTATGTAATTTACCGACAAAAGTTTCTTGTTTCCATAGCTCAGAAAGCAACTATTATACAAATTGTAGATTTTTAGCAATATAATTCTTAACTAATTCACCCAAAAAAAATTATAATAGAAGTACAGCTCATTAGTCGTTTTAGTCATACAAAACAAAAACAAAAACATCATCAAGTTTACACTTCTGATGGCGGACAAATTCTTGCGAAACTAAAATGTGAATTAGAATAAAATTATATATTTTTTATATTTCAGTAGTTATTTAAATGTGTACTGTAGTGCCGTATTGCACTGGAATGGAATACGGCCAACCGTATTTTGAGATATATAAAACGTGCAGATTTATGAAAAGTATATAATATAATCGGATAAAGCAACGGATGTGTTGCATGTCCTTTATTGGCAACTATTTTTAACTTCTACTTTCCTTCTTCATTCTCTTTAACTTTAAACGTTTTATTTTTTAAAAAACATTTTTTCCTGTTCTAGGATTTCATTAACAAATTGGATCTGGCAAAAATATCTAACATAATGTAAAGTGTTATCATTTCTCTAACATTACGTTATATTTCCACAATATTTAATAATTCCCAACAATCTCATTTAAAAGTACAACAGACACGAGTGAACATCCACTCAAACTTGTAGTGTCTTATCATCTGCTTGTTCATACTTTGCTCTATAAAAATGTAAGCGATAAATATTTCCAAACTGCATCGGAACGTCGTCATAAAAATAAATTATATACTATCTGTCTGATGATGCCTTTCTGGCACATTTGTCACATTTCAGTGACAATTCGTGTTACATTCGTTAATGTACGAGATAAAACGGTAGATAGCCATACTCACAAAATATTCACCATTTTGATATGTAGAGTCTGAAAAAAATAAGGAAAGAAGAATCTGAGCAATTGGCGTACGACTTCAAAAGCAAATTATCTGTGAGTTTTGGAATTAATGATAGCATGTTGTTAACCTTTAAGAAGTAGGTACAAGAACATTTTATTGCATTGGCAACCAAAGGAGTGACTGGACGTCGTCGTGTTTAGATTACATTTTTTTTTACAATGACCCCTTTTTAAAAATAGTGATGTTGGATATAAAAAAAAAATCATTAATTAACAGGGACATTACTTGACTAAGTGCCAGCTTTACTATGAAATATGTAGAAAAATAATGTAGTACGTGAATATCTTAGAGGGTATAATTAACGTTGTAGGGTTACGAGACAACATCCATGATGCTTCTATTCATGTTTGTGAGATGTTGGATCGGCTTGGCTACAGTGAGGCCATGGTCAAACAGCGACGGGATTCTTTTAAAGACTTTGACATGGAAGTTAGCAAATATAAGCCAGAACCGACACTGGAGTAAGATTTAATGTAAGGCCTAAAACAATAAATTGTTTGGTTAGGGTTACATCCTTTTCAAATATAGGTAGGGTAGGTAGGCTTTTTTATAAGGCTTTATATAAGAATGTCATTTTCATCATTTGAGAATAGTGTTAATGTTATCTCCTGTATAAGCATTTAAAGTTTTAAACTCCATATTTTAAAACAAAAAAATGATTTTTTTTTTAATTCTTTTTTTAGATTTTTGATTTTTTTTTTCAAACTGACTATAAAAACGGTAGGGTCGGGTAACCCGAACCAAATGTATTTTTTTAGGCCTAATTAGGCAGTGAGGCTTGAATTATGATTTTAAAATACCAGTTGGAACCATGTCAGGGAAGTTCTCTTTTATTTGTCTATACAATTACTCCAACATGGGACGGTAATTTGTAAACGGACCTTAACCCCTGCATATAAATTGAAAGCTTTTCACTTATACGCACTTTAATTACTGAACTTTTTTCTTGACAACATGGTACAACATATTTTTGTTAACCCTCTGCCCTCTTGCTTGAACTTATTTCAGCGCTCGTGCAAAACCTCAGTGTGTTTGCACAAAAAGATTGCATATGTTTTATTATTTATTGGAAATAAACAACTTCTTCTTGATCACAGAAAAAACAAAATTTTCAGAGACGAATGAAATAAAATACGAGTTTACACTAAAATAAACAAATTACTTCTGTGCCATAATAACCATTGTATGCTCATCACATGTGAACAGAATCCATAACTAAAGAGAAATATAATAATGTAAATCTCTTTACCTGAAATAAAATTTTGACAAACATGTAACGTTAATAAAGACTTCTTCCTTTTTACGACACACTATACATGTTCCAATTTCAATAATGACCGTGTTGAGAAAATATACACAGTTGTTTAAAAAGATTGTATATGTGTATACTTTAAGCAGTCAACACAAACACACTCTGAACATAAATATGCATTTAATGGTTTATGATTGTGTTCATCGAAGAAAATATTTTCTTTCTTTTGGTGCGTTTCCATATTTTTAGTTGGCCAGGGAAACTTCCCACCGTGAGTAAGACAACTCACAAGCCACCGCGGATCACAACAGAATAATATTTGTTTTCAAAGATATTGATATTTAAATAAGGTGTTTAAAAAGTACAACATCACAATAAGATATATGAAAAAATATATAACAAATTATTCGAATCTTAAAACCGCAGCATTCCTCGAGAGATACATCTCAATATTTACACTCCCATAACGCTTCCTTAGATGAACGCGTATTCTTTCAAATGGATTCATGTTCCGATGAACAATTTTTCTTATGTTATTCGGTGAAATATCACGTTTTTTCACTGCTGTTGTTTTCCCTGCTGTTCCATATGCTCTTATATATGTGGGTTCCTGTAAATGCTTCTCCGTATAACTTAATAAAGAAAGGAGTGCTAATAATTTCTGAAACGAGGTCACCAAAATGAGGCCACCACAATGACGTCATGACGTAATGTTTATCGCGCGATTTTCCAATTAAATTTGCATTTTTCATATATGTTAGAATTTAAAAAAAAAAAACAGAACATATGTTCAATTTCGGCATAATATCAAAAAATATATTGCACATGTGATCTTATACAATTATGTTTAAATTCGTAGCTGTGCTACTCGCGACTATCTTGTATCTTGAGGTTCATATACTTAGTTAAGATGTATCCATATAGTTTTACAAATTATATGAACTTATTGTAGTTAAATTATGTTGACCGGGAGAAGTGTAGAAAAATATCAACGTGTAGGTATAAAAGGTTAAATGATCTGTAGAAATTCAAATTAATTCATATTTGAAAGAATAACAATGGATGAAAATGATCTCAAGATTTTGAAATTTGTTCAAGATTATTTTTATAAGTTAATTATTGTCTTTAAATAAAATCATTTGTGTAATCATTATAACAATCAAAGGACAAAAAGGTCCTTAAAACATTTATATTTATTAGCATTTTGTATTACAAATGACCCGATCAGAAAACATTGCAAAAGATATATAATTCGAATATAAAATTGCTGCTCGGAAGAACCTTTCATGTATTATGTCGTAGTTTATAAGTTTATTTATCATTGAATTGTCGAATCTAGAAAGTATTGATATAGAAGTTGAAAAACATTCGCTACAGTTTTATTAATATATAAACACATGTACATTCGGCGACACGCCATGTTCCTGGATACGCAATTACCGTGCTCATTGTGTGAACCAACACAGTCAACTCCACTGTGCGCAGGCGCGGGATTATTATTTTATTATTATTATGACATTCAGTTTTGCACATTTTAAGCGGCATACTGACAATCTATGGGATTCGTAAATTCCGTAAAACTGGGTCTGATCTTTATGATTTCCACTCTATGGTAACAATGCCCAATAAACAGGACAAAGCATTTGTTTCTCTTTCTAAATTATTAGAAGAAAGTTGCAAGGGAAACAAGCTCAAAACTGTAATAAATTACTAAATAAATATCAACCTACATTGAGTATTATATTCTGTCTTAGCCGCATCACACATAACAAAAAAAATATAACAGTAGAGTTTGCAATATTCTCTAGCTAGAGGTGTTTTGTCGCACGTAATGTTAAAAAAATGGCACATGGGCTTGAAATTGAAACAGGTTCCTAAAAATAACCAATATTTTGTTTGAAAGCTTATACCAATATAAGGAGAGTACATATGATCAGATGTGGATAAGCATCAATAATGTTTGGTTTTAATCGTATATTAACTGCTTTTACTATCCCAAATTATCGGATACTTCCAGACCCACCAAATTCAATGTTGCCAGTTGGCCTTATGTTGGCCTTACCACCTAAAACCGACCAATTTTCGGAACAAAATAATACGTAAATGCTTTTATAGATAACGTAATCAAAATTTCATGACGTTTGTATGTTTTATATCGTTATAAAATTCACAATAAGGTAGGAAGTGATATTCATATTCTAGTACAGTTTGTTAACATTGATAACACAACCATTTCTTGGAATGTTTCTGCACGTTTAATCTCAAAATCATTTTCATTCATAAATTAACATATTTAAGGTATCCGAATCACAAATATTAGAATTTCAGATGCTTTGTGATCCCTAAACTATATTGGTATTATTTATTTAAAAGGGCTTTGTTGGTAGAGAAAATGATATAAAAGTATAACTGAAAATCTTCCAAAATAGCAAAATACTTCATTTCACGCACGTTTCAGTTGAAATAAACAACAAATAGACAAACTCTAATAACTTTATTTATAATGTCCTTTTGGTCTTTTATTTTGCATGTTTGCAGTAAGAATGCAAATACCTTTATAATTATATAAAAATTTGATGCGGTCACCAGGGATCAAAAATAAACATAAGGTTTCTTTGTGGGTCTGTTTTTTGTGCAGAAAATATAAATTGTATACATTAACATTGCATAAGTTATTATTATAGTGTTTTTTTTGTGTGTAAATCTTTCGAAATTTTTGACCAATTTAAATTCACAAAATTTGCCAAACACACACATTATTTTGGCACCATGTAGCTAGCTGTTGAGTGTTTACAGTCAAAGTTCGAATATTTAAGATAATTTCAAAGTCATCTTCTTGTAAATATAGCGTAAACATGGTTAATCAAAATAGTTTGTCAACATGAAGTGGTACAAGAAAAAGGAACAGAAATAACAAATTCAGTAGAAAGGCTCTCTTTTGGTCCTAGTTAATGAATATTGCCATTATCTTATCAACAAGTTTATCGTACAATATTTGCCGCATCTTTCGAAAATGTTCTTCTTGGATGTAATAAGATATAGTTTTCATTTTCGTGTTTGGCTAAAAAGGATAATATGTATCTTCCATGGCCGAGAGTGTAAGGTAGGTTCATTTCGACCCGATCGTAGGGTGTTTTGCGAAAACGAGGTTTACCGAGTTTCCGCAAAACACCCTGCGCGAGGGTCGGGATGAACCTATCTTACACGAGGGGTTATGGTAGATGCTTTTTCTCCCACCTCAGTTAATCAAAATTAAGTAAAAATGTATTTTTTGCTGGAACTATTTCGTGCTTAGTGAAAATAAATGCGTATGGATATGTGATAATTCGTGGTTGTTATGGATATGCGCGCATTGATTCGGGTTATGTTAACAGTCAATTCGCCTCTTTAAATAGAGGAGAGTGAAGCATTATTTCTTGAAATGTGCGTGATTTTTTTTTCTTTTACAGTGGCATTAGAAGCGAGAAATAATTAATAAGCGATCTAAATATTGCCACAAGACAAGGTTGCCATGATGCTACAGACGATAGTCTTCTACAAGGGAGGTAATTACAATGTGGTGGCCACTAAAAAGAATTTCCATTCGGGCATTTTATCTTCGCCCTTGGGCAAGATAAGAATTTCTAGCATGGTTAAATTATTGGATCTACTTATCTGAGGTGGGAGAAACACTAAGCTCATTAAATTTGCATTTTGAAATTTTAATTCGGTGTTTGATACTAACCAAGTTTTAACTGGTTTCTTGATGCGACGGTATTTTGTCATACGCTCGATGATAAGAGAGGTACATGTACATGTATTTCTCTGTTGACTTCACCGTTAAACCTGATGTATTGCCTTTTTCCACAAAAATATTCGTATTCGCCCAATGCGCTTAAATAACAAAAAAAAGAACAATTCTCTTGTACGTCCACATCCATCCTTGCATGGTCTTGCAAAGATACTCTACTTGAACTAGGAACAATTGCAAGAGGAAAACTATTTATTCAGAGAATCAATATATACATTGCATTTGTCAGAATTATGTCAACATAACCCATTGTCAAACATTTCAATACGTACAACACAAGTATTACACTATGGACCGGCTTATAAACGTCTACAGTGATGCAGTATAAACTACCTTGTCATACCAAATTTAGACCCCAGTGAATTCAAATGTTCAATATCTTCATTTAAGAAAAATTCCGGGATACATCAATTACTCATCAGTTATTACTATATATAGATCATAATAAATGCATGCATCAATCATAAGTTTATGCACACTTTCAAAGCTTTATCATTTTTCAGACCAGAAAAACATATTTGCCTACCTAGTTCCGACTTATTTTGGAAAGTATTCTAGCGTAATTAAAAGACATAATATACCCATTTTTTTCGGCGAGCATGTAACAATTTGTGTTCTATATGCCAAATAGGTACTGCAATACCTTAGCAAAGTTGGATGTTTTATTGTATCAACATCCCACTAAAACTAGACCATCGGAATCCTATATCTTCATAGAGATCAGTTGTACTTGTTCCCTTGACTCAGACTCTTTCTCCAACACGCAGTTCAACTGCAGCTTGTATACTGAAGCATGTGTATCCACATATCGCGGTCTGAAGCGTTACTCCTTCTTTTATTATACCTGGATTTGCATCTTTTGTAGGATGAATGCATGATTGTGATATGAACAGGTACAAACCAGCACGCGGGGCAGTAAAACACCGTTTGACGAATTATACCCCCCACCCTTATCAATGGTTACTGTTCCATATACAATTGTTTCGCCATAAGCAATATCCTCGTGAGTCGGACCTCGCGCATAGAAAAGCACATAAGAGTCACAGGATTTCAGGTTACACTCAATTCGTTCCTGATCGTTACCAATGCATCCTCCCCCTAACAGTGTCCCTATCGTGTAGTTACATGTCCGGTGTCTGTGTTTCAGCCCCGGTCCACATGTGAGGCTGCAAGAACTCCAGTCGGACCAACTTGTCCATTCATCTACAAGATAATACGTCAGGAAATATTATCAGTCAGTTTCTTACTCAATATACCCCAAACGTAAAACATCAATACAAACACTGTAAACGTTTGAGTATACCAAATGTATTTAAAAAATGTGTAGACTACATTACACTCATTACGTAACATACAAACTTTTGTTATTTAAATTATATCTATGAAATCAGGCTTTTGGTTCTATATATCTCTCAAGCTTTGTTATTGCTTTGTTCATCAAATATGTCGGCCAATACGAAATATTTTTTTTCGTTATTACAGTAATCATTGTAGACTGCATGTACATATAATACAGGCGCACACTCTGTAGTTGATTCAATCATAGTCGTATGGCAGCTAACATACTTTTAAAAAGAGCTTCGGCGCAAACCCTGTAGTTGATATTATCTCCGTTACATGGGTTGCCGTCCTTGGAAGGCCAGGGATTGTCACAACTACGATCCCTTCTCTGCAGGCCAAAACCGCAGGAGGTGCTACAGGATCCCCAGGCTGTCCATCCACTCCAGCCGCCATGCACTTCAATGAATGAATCATGTTGTTTTAATAAATAAAGCGGTATCCCAAATCCAAGAGATCTTTTAATTAACTCTATAATTTCAGGATTGTTTGATACTGCTAGAGGATAAAAAAGGGTTTGTTTATCGAGAAGGTTGTTATTTTCGATGAAGCAATATGTTACATCTGATAAAATAGTCCATTGTAAATTTCACTATTTCACATACCCGGACATATCTGCAGCATACAAACGTTTTTCTCATTGTTCAAACCATCACAACTATCACCGCCATGCATAGGCGAGGGATTGTCACATGACCTGACACGTGACCTTGTTCCATGTCCGCATGTGACGTCACATTCGCTCCATGAACCCTAATCTGACCAATGGCCGTCGACTTCAGACAAATAAACACAATTTGTGGGCACTTTTATATTTTGTTTTAAAAAAAATCAGAACGTTATCATGTCCAAAACTTTGTTTTTCATTTTTTTTTATTGTTGGATTGAAATCTGTTTTTCCCTAGAAACTTTCAAATTGGTTTCAGTCTCAAAAAGGTTAAAGATGCAATTGATGCTACGAATATTATCTTCGTCAGTCAGATGCAACAATCATTTAGATTAAAAATAGAAAATATGTTCCAATACCTTCAATTGATATAGCTAGAAGTAAGGTACAAGCTGAAAAGAAAAAAAAGCCACAATCAACAGAACTATGCATATGGTTATTAAAATATAATGACATTCCGTATACCATCGAGTTCGGATGTAACGACGTATGCATCGAAACTGCGTAGCAATTGATAAGGATTCATGTTTATATTCCGAACCAGACATGATACTGGTCGTCAGAAAACCATCGATTCGTAATAGTCATTCTACTATATGCCTCTATTGATTTCAATGTTTGTAGTTTTTATCTTCTAAACTGCATTGTGCTTTAACACAACCATTTCCAGAATTTTGAAGAAAACGACGTCATCAATCAATTTCATAAATTATGTAGTACATTTACTTGAATATAAAAAACATTAGCAGTTGAAATTTTTCGGAATAATTTTCCAAAGAATTATAATTCGCTTTTAAAAGTTTAGTAAGAAAATAACTTATACAATAAACATTAATGGTAATGCCATTTAATCTGTTTAATAATATCATATATTTATATTATGGTGAATGTATGTTATATGGTTATTGCAAATGAATACAGACATTTCTGAGTGTACACAAATTGAAATATTAGACTGCAAATTTA
The DNA here is from genome assembly GCF_026914265.1 of Mya arenaria. Classification (NCBI taxonomy): domain Eukaryota; kingdom Metazoa; phylum Mollusca; class Bivalvia; order Myida; family Myidae; genus Mya; species Mya arenaria. Next base: position 5,047,193 of record NC_069138.1, on the reverse strand, counting down.
GCATACCTTTAATACTGTGTACTACATACATCTTTATTACTTTATTATAAACGCGTACAATATTATAAGGCGATACATGAACTATTACATACCAATGTATATTCCAAATTGTAAGTGGTGGATTAATCAGAGCAAACATTGTATGAAAAGCGTGTTCCTCGGCCTCAACTATTAACTACAAGTCGAAATCAAATGAACAAACACCGCTAATTGTTCAAAGATAAGTGGTTGCGACCGTTTAAAGATCAGGAAATCCTCCCTGAAAAACACATACAACTCAAAATGTAAGAATAATTTACTTTTAAGCAGTTTGCAAGCACATCAATCATTAGATAAAATTTGATGTCAAATATCACTCAACGAAAATGTGTATCTGTCGAGTCTGTAAAACTAATCACTTAAATATTGCAATCTTAAATTCCGTCATTACCAAATGTACAATAAGCAGTATTTATGCCAACCAATTTCAATTAAGTTATAAACCAATATCATTTAACCAGCAAACTGTTATTAATAAGTTGTTTTTTTCAATCTGAAGTTCAAACTTAACGGTAAGAATAATCAATATATAGCATCAATGAATGATTCATGCTTATTATTAAAACAACCTACTTTTATTATATTTTCTTTCCAAAATAATAATTGTTCAAACATAAAGTTTTGTGTACGATTCGCAGTGTACACACACGGACATCAGGCACATATCAAAATTACCTTATCTAGTATAAATAAACTATTTTTGTTCGGGATTATGGCTCTCTTGGCGCAAAATATGATATTTTGGATGTTTTATTTTGTTTCTTATGTTTTGTATTTGTGTCACTCATTGTATGTCGATTGTGGACTTACCCTGTGTCTCTAAATAGCTTTTTATTGTATATGCTTGACCTCTGGGCTTATAATAGATCTGAGAAAACTCGCAAAATAGAAAAATCTGCAGTCGTGTGTGCAGCTAAATGATCTCCAGGGTGATAGACGGGCATCTTAACCGTTACATCATCGGACCACTCTAAATATACCAACAAAATATGACAACTAAATCGCCAAAAACTTGCCAAATGATCTCTTGGGTGATAGACGGGCACCTAAACCACTGCACCACCAGACCACCCCGAATTTATTGACAAATTTCCCCTACATTACCAAGTTAGTAAGAGGAGGGGATACAATATTTAGGCGATCATGCATGTTGGTAAAGCATTTTTAAAACGTTTATATTATTAGAAGTTAGTCTAAAAACGTGCCAGTTTATGTGTATATTTTGCATATGGATTGCTGCGATTTGTTTCTGTGGTGGTTACCGTATCCCCTCAATGGCTGTCATTATTTTTGACCAAACTCGCGATTTTTGTTACCTCGCCTATTGTCACAGTGTATCTCCTGGTAATGGTGAGTGAAAGCAGAACGTATTTCGACTTTCTACTTTTTAGTTGCACACTCATATGCGTTTACACATATTAATTTTTTTTGATGATTAATCGCAATGTACTTGCGTTTTTTGAGGTACAAAAGAGCTACTCGATCGGAGATAAATCGCTGCATAGTGGATCGTGTTGTGAGCATTACAAACTATCCAGGAGCAGTCTGCACAATATATAAGGCAACACTGCATTTAATTACCTTTACAGATTTACCGCATCTGTTTTTGAGAAAAGTAACCATGAAGTATATATATTTTTCTATATATTTTTAGAAAACCATAAACCAACACCAAAACATGCTCTGTATGGCCTGCCTGAAACAGTACATACAATAACTAGTTCGTGGTGTATTTCCTTAAACTTAACAAAGAATTCTTTTCGCAACCCCGTCGTCTGACTTATCAAGAAACATCTTCATTTTCTTGTTTAACATTCAGTCTCAAAGGAGGGAAACGAGTTATCGGTGGAAAAGGTTTAAAGGGATAAGGTAAACAAACGGTCACACACCGGGCTAGAGGTCTTGATATAAATATACCTTAACCATTGTCAAACACTTAGCGGAGATTAGTCGGAGCATAGCGGTAATTATTTATTAATAGTATAAACGAAAGATGATTATGAAAGTTAATTGAAATCAAAAACCACATCGTCAACGTGACTGCGAGAAGATATGTATATGCAAAAGTAAAGTAGAACTAATTGAATCTCTCTGGATATCTTGACAGATGTAATAAACGGGATAATTGATGTTGTTTTATAACTAGTTCTAACATCATTTACCAATAATGAGACTGGACGAAGGAAGGTTCCAGGCGTCATTAATGTTACGGGTTTACTAGATTTTACTATATCACGAATTACGAAATAAATGATGTGGTAAATGGCTCATACTTGCTTGAAAGGGAGCCGTTTACGTACATATGAAAACGTCAACATTGCTAGATGATAAACAAATATTTATGTTTTGAATGTTTACCTTTTCTCATGTATTCTAGATGTGTTCGTAGCCTCGCAGCTTTAATATAAAACACATTAGAATAAACATATTCATTTCAATAAGTTTGCGTAATTTCCAATTCATTAATCAATTTCAGCTGTATCCAGCGCACGGTGATTTTCAAATTTTAACGTTACGATGCCTTAGAGTCATGCTACATTCCCAAATTGTGTGTTTGTGTTTTCCTTATTGCACAATAAGCACTCGGAGCATTAAGTATGGAATAAAATTGAAAGATGATAGTTGTGCTCTAGAACAGTAAGTAAGTAAGTAAGTAAGTAAGTAAGTAAGTAAGTAAGTAAGTAAGTAAGTAAGTAAGTAAGTAAGTAAGTAAGTAAGTAAGTAAGTAAGTAAGTAAGTAAGTAAGTAAGTAAGTAAGTAAGTAAGTAAGTAAGTAAGTAAGTAAGTAAGTAAGTAAGTAAGTAAGTAAGTAAGTAAGTAAGTAAGTAAGTAAGTAAGTAAGTAAGTAAGTAAGTAAGTAAGTAAGTAAGTAAGTAAGTAAGTAAGTAAGTAAGTAAGTAAGTAAGTAAGTAAGTAAGTAAGTAAGTAAGTAAGTAAGTAAGTAAGTAAGTAAGTAAGTAAGTAAGTAAGTAAGTAAGTAAGTAAGTAAGTAAGTAAGTAAGTAAGTAAGTAAGTAAGTAAGTAAGTAAGTAAGTAAGTAAGTAAGTAAGTAAGTAAGTAAGTAAGTAAGTAAGTAAGTAAGTAAGTAAGTAAGTAAGTAAGTAAGTAAGTAAGTAAGTAAGTAAGTAAGTAAGTAAGTAAGTAAGTAAGTAAGTAAGTAAGTAAGTAAGTAAGTAAGTAAGTAAGTAAGTAAGTAAGTAAGTAAGTAAGTAAGTAAGTAAGTAAGTAAGTAAGTAAGTAAGTAAGTAAGTAAGTAAGTAAGTAAGTAAGTAAGTAAGTAAGTAAGTAAGTAAGTAAGTAAGTAAGTAAGTAAGTAAGTAAGTAAGTAAATAAATAAATAAATAAATAAATTAATAATAACAATAAAACATAAATATACCCTTTGAAAATATAATAGAGGCACTTGTATTCTGTCTTAGACAAAACTGGAGCTTTTCGAATGTTTTTTTATAGTTTACTAGATTAATGTATCACCAAACCATAAGGTACTCATTGATTCCATCAGATATGAAACTGTTCATTTTGATAAACATCAAAGAGTATTGAAAAGTAAACGCTGTGTAACAAGTGTGTAATTGCTGCATGACAATCATGCAACTGACGTGAGATATGTATTAATTGATGACAACATACATTGAAATTCTGCAAATATTTTACTCTTAGATATAAATATTGTTACATGTGCATGTATTTTAAGTGCATTACCTTATTATTAGATGAATTAAAAGTTATGAGAAATTAATTCAAAACTGTTCAAAATAAAGATAATAATGTTTAAAATAAAGATAAATTTGTTATAAATAAAAACAACAATTTAAGAAATAAAGATAAAATATTTCGGATTGTATTTTTCAGAAATAAAGTAAACTTGTAAAAAATAAAGATGAAGTCGTTAGAATTAAAGTTAAAGATGAACTTGTTTCCCTTTATCATAAATGGCCATTAAGCCTTTCCACGTTATTTCCCAAACATGCTCACAAGTTATATCGTAAGAAAGTTATTGATTCAAGTCATTAAAATAATCAGTATTTGTTATGCTAAGGCTGATATTGTTCCCATTGTAGTATCATCGGATTGTCGATTATAGGATAATGTTACAATGATTGATCTAATGCAGAGACACTTGAAATCGTTTTTATAGATTTTTCTTTCTCCATCACAACCAGTTAAAAATGTGTGAGATGGTACAGAGCCTGTCTTTACCTGTTGAAGAATATGGTCAACGAATGTATTTTGCTCAGGATAAAATTAGCAGACAGTTTGAAGATATTGATCATTCTCCGTTCCATTGTGAGGCAAATTGTAAATGGCACTACGTTGGGAAAATGGTGTCTTCTCCAATGTCTTAATCTTCGACAACTTTCAACTCGAGACCAGGATCAAAACACCCATTTGTTGCTGTGTTGCCTTCTTCAGCAGCAATCATCTATTGAATTAACTAATATATAACTGTCTTCGCCATGACGGGTTATTTCTACGAAAAGACATTAAAATCTTTTTAAGCATATTGTAACATGTTCACAGATATTTCTTCATCTTTTCACTGTAGCTTTATTTAAATGTATAAAAACTGTGTAGCAAGTCGTGAACCACATCTCGCCAATATGTGAAAAGCATTCGCACGCTAATGTTCCTCTTTATTGTCATTCAGTACACTACTGTACAATGACTGTAAATACCAGTTCGTTTTGAAGTTTTTTTTTTCACTTGTGTACCACATTGCAACTTTATTATTTTACTGCTAGCACTGACGTTGTCTTCAATCTCAATTTTCTCTATTTTCAAACCATCATCATGATCAAAGTCATAGTTTGTCTCTGCCAATTCCTCAACAATAATAGTTGATGAGGATGTAGTCACATTCTTGTGTCGTCTGCACATTTCATATCAAGCCACAAAATAAGCATAGTAAAGCTGTTCCAACTATCCTGGCCGCGTTTTATACCTCTTTAGAACGCTAACAGAGGCCGCATTCGTTGAATTTCCAGGAAGTCTCTTAGAATTACTTCAAATTACCGGTTCTATCTTAAGACATTGAAGTGTCATCAAACACAACATCTCCTGTGCTCCTTCGCAAAGACATCTGCAGAACAGAATTTACTGCCTCTTGGGCACCTATCTCAACACTGGAAAGGACAAGATAACCAATTCGTCTTACCTGTTGCTTTATATTGTAACCTTTCCCATGTACAGCTTGTAAGAGGTATGAAAGTCTATGCTGGCCTTTTGATAGATAGGAGACAATATATGACACACAATCAATTGTATCAAGTATATATTGAATATCCATGTTAGCCTCCCAGGTAGTCATCACAAATTTGTTGAAGTTGATTATTCTAACCTCTTCTAATAAACGCTTGAAAAAACACACGATTTTTTGTTGCTCGGCTGATAGCTTCAAGTCACAAGTCATTTCAACTCATCAAGAACGACAGAAAACGGTTTACACGCATCAGAATTTGACTCTACACTCTATTCAAGCACGACATTCTAATCTCATACTTTCCTTTCCATGGCAATGTATTTTCATCTTCCTCCACTTGGTATGCCACCACAGTTGCATGCAATGGATGTATCGGGAAATTAAACCTACTTTCAATCATACCTCGTTTCCTACTTTAGTCGGCATGTCCAAGGGTCTGGTATTAATCAAGTCGGTATTGCTTCATTCTTGTGACATGTTACATATCTGTCCATGAATCCAGATACATCCAATCGGATAATATTCCATGAAAAGGTGCACATTTAATCCAAATAAGTATGTGTATGTAGGGTATTCATCTTTGTTGAAATTCAACCCTATAGAAGTTATCAACTATTTCTTCGATTGGTTGTTTGTTCATAAGAACACGTTTAATGAAATAATGAGCATGCATTTCTTATGCCATATCAAGCATTTCGGGAGCTGAATTTTTTTTACCATGGACTAATTTCATCCGAGAAACAAGCAATGGCTCACACTTTGCTTTTGCAGCAGAAAAAGAACAAAACAAAGTTGGAATACCTTACTTTTTTATAACAAAAACATCTCGTTTGACATTTTCCAAATTTTAGTGGTGACCCACTAAGTGTGCAAAGAACCTAATAGCCATCAATCTGCATTGTCAACTTATCCACATACATGGAGTAAGAATATAGCCTGCTGTAATGCTTGCACCTTTTGTTATCCATTTACGTACAGCTAGTGAGGTTTTGTTTTATCTCAAGTCGCAAGCAAGCAAACGGCTTCTCTCCGGTCAACATAACAGAGCTCTCTAATGCAAATTGCGCTATTATGACAATACGCATATTGTTTTCAGTATGTAGTTAGCCGCAAAAACCAAAGGAAGTAAATAATCTCAGAAAGATTATCGTAGGAAATAACAACGAATAAATTGTTTTCAGCCGGGGCAACACATAATATTTTATTAAATTCCCTGTAATCCATCAAATGCAAAAAAGTGTCCATGTTACCCGTCAGGCTCTCATGGAAATCATCATATATGTCCATTCATCACTTCTAGCTTCGAAGTCTATACCTGTAGTTGTTTTGGCTAATTATGATATATCTGTTTCATTTTCTTCAAGCCATGTTTTATTCAAAACAATTCTTTCATTTCTAAATAATTAATTGTTATTAGCAAGCCACTTTGCAGCTGCTACATGTTCAAATGCTACATCATGTCTGTACGAAAGTTTTCGTTTCGATTTCAACATAATTGTGCATGGATGGCAATCTTGGTGAAACCAATATGTCTTCCAAAATAATATTGTAGCTTGACAGGGAATTTAAGACCATTGTTCAACTAAAGACGGGGTGTTCTTTTTCATCAACTTCTGCATATCATATCTATGCTTAGAATGATTTTCTGAAGTATGCAATGAGTTTTTTTTCCGAATTACCTTTTTTGTTTGATATTTAATTTTGAGCCTTTTGCATGTCAACACGTATGTAGATGATAAATTGGCAGTATGTCCAATGTGTTGAAAAATAAATAGGATGCAATTAAAATTGAAAAGTATCATGTTCAGTGCCACGAACAGATTATACCAGTGAACAAAATATTTTGCCTAATAATTGGATAGACTGAATTTGACCTATCACACAAGTGCCAACTGGACAACTCAATCCAACAATATTTCGAGCATGGCTGTTAAACACGAACACATATGTCTCATAAAGTATTTCCAAACCAACAAATACTATAAACAGAATGGCTTATAAACCACATGCTTCATTTAAGGCATCTTTAACTGAGAAGAGATTCCGCCTATCAACTTGAGAATTGTTCTGTATAAAACCAGAGAATACTGCTTTTTATCTTTGTACAAAATTTGTTTCGGTATATTACAAGGATGAACAAATGTATTGGTTGCAAGAATTGCATAAATGACATTGTAAAAGAAGCTTCAAGCAAACATGATATTATGTAAATCTTCATTTTGCATCTGAGCAGGTGCTATGAAGTACCTTTAAGTTAACAAGAACATTGCATAATTTATGACACATTGTCGGCCTCTTTTATTTTCTGGAAGGCATTCGGCAGACCGACCAAAACCAGCTGATATTAGTTAGGAAAACTTAGTATCGCAAACAGATTAGAACTATTTTAACTAAATGAAGGGCATTGATGTATAATTAAAAGACTCACACGCACAAGTGCTCAAATACATTTTAAAGCTGTTCAACTCTTAAATTATAGGACTGTACAACTTAAAAACTGTAGCCATATTAAAAAAATCTAAATGCCATTCAACTCCAAATATTTTTTAAACCTGTCCAACGTTAAGGCTGAAGCCATGCTATGCAAACCTGAACGCCGTTCAACTTCGAGATCAAGATTGAAAGCTGTTCAACTTCGAGATCAAGATTGAAAGCTGTTCAACTTCGAGATCAAGATTGAAACCCGTTCAACTTCAAGATCAAGATTAAAAAAGTCTTTCAACTCCAAAGTCAAGAGTAAAAGTGGTTCAACTCCATGGTCAAGAGTGAAAGCCGTTAAACTTCAAGATCAAGAGTTAATGCCTTTCAACTCCAAGATCAATAGTGCAAGCCGTTTAATTCTAAGATCAAGAGTAAACACCGTTTAACTTCAAGGTAGGTCAAGAGTAAAGGCTGTTCAAGACCAATATCAGGAGTTAAAGTTGTTCAACTATTAAATCAAGATTGAAGGCTGTTCAACTCCAAAAGTTAAACTTTATCAGCTCTAAGCTCAAGAGTGAAGACCGTTCAACACAAAGAAATAGAGTAAAAGCCATGTAACACCAAGGTCAAGGGTAAAAGCCGTTTAACACCAAGGTCAAAAATAAAAGCCGTTCAACTCCAAGGTGAAGAGTGCAAGCCGTTCAACACAAAGATCAAGAGTTAAGGCCATTCTAATCAAGGATCACGAGTGAAAGCCGTTCAACTCCAATGTCATAAGTAACAGCCGTTCAACACAAAGATCAAGAGTGAAAGCCGTTCAAATCATAGATCAAGAGTGGAAGCCGTTTAACTCTAAGATCAAGAGTGAAAGCCATTCAACTCTAAGATCTAGATTGAAAGCTGTTTAAAACTGTTCAACTCTATGATCAAGGATAAACGTCGTTCAACTCCAAGATCAAACATTGCCCACATTCAATATTGTTCATATATTGTCCAACTCCGAGATCATCTATTGAAGACTCCAAGATCATATATTGTTCAACAAGATCAAATATTGTTCAATTCCAAGATCATATATATTTCAACTCCAAGATCATATATTGTTCAACAAGATCATATATTATTCTATTCCAAGATCATATATATTTGTACTCCTGATCATAGATATATAAACTCCAAGATCATATATTGTTCAACAAGATCATATATTTTTCAATTCTAAGGTTATATATATTTCAATTCCAAGATCATATATATTTCAACAAGATCATATATTTTTCAATTCTAAGATCATATATATATATTTCAATTCCAAGATCATATATATTTCAACAATATCATATATTTTTCAATTCTGAGATCATATATATATTTCAACTCCAAGATCATATATCGTTCATCTCCACGATAACAACAATGCACAAATCGAGGATCACTAGACAAAGCGAAATGTACGTCTTTGAAATTCGTCGATGAACCTAAGAATTTATATAAAATCTTAACAAAATAGAGTACAATATTAATAAAACAGGCTCATTACGTAGGCGAATACCGCTCTATGTTGGTCATAAATGTAAATAACGCACAATTACAACTGACGTGTCACACCGATATTTGCACAAGGGACAATCTATAGAGTGAATTCTCAACCCATTTCAATAATATATCATGCCACTAAAATATTTAACATTTTGTAAGTAACAATCAAATATTTTCAATACAGAATCGGATGTACATGAAGGAGACAATGTTGAACACTCTTTAGTAAGGCACTTGGATAATGGCGATGATCGGTAGTGAAATGAGTATGTTCATGCACGGCGCAATTACATGTTTCATTAGCCTTATTGTTATACGTTTTGTTTTGTTTTGTTTTAAACCTTTTGCTTTGTACATTTGTTTTATTTGAAACATATTTGCGTCTTCATTCATTTTAAGGAAATATTAGAATTGTTTAGCTTGTATTTATCTAATATAGATGTATTACACATGTAACTTTAAACCGATTACCCGTTTAATAACTTTCATAATTTTTCGCAGTTTTTAGGCGTCTGCGTATGTATACAATTTGCCGTCATTATTTGAAGTCTTTGGTTGCATAATCAAGAATATGCAAAATTGTCCCAGTTCAAATATAATTTCTATGCATCGTTTCAGATTGTGTTGACATTTTAATATTTCATGTGCATTTAAGCATCGGCAGAGCATACTTCCATGACCGCTTTACCGTTTAACGGTTTGTAGTAAGGATCTAATATGCCTACTACGAACTTTCGCCCTGCAAGGCCCCCGTTCAAAAAAAGATTCCATCGACAGTTATTATCAGTTAATTAATTTTGTTCTTTGGATGAAAGAGAAAGGGCAATTGAGTTATGGTTTTGTCTGTACTGAACTTTATTTGATTATCAGATAATTAACTTCAATTGTCAAAACAAATAGACACAAATAAACAGGTTCATTCTAATAAACTTTAACTAATAATGAAGAAATTCAACCCACCTTAACAAAAAATGTAACAACATCAGCTTGTATTCTTCAGAATGTCTAGTTATACTGTTAACTAAGAAACATTGACCAAGAAAAAGTGCTGAAGCAAGCTGAAATTTAGTTAAGATAATCTCTATTTATCAAAATCAAAATGAAACTGTAGTGAATCATTTACCATAATAAATACGAAATGATAGGCTTTCTAAGAATGTACAGTGCATGTTGTTTTATGATTATGTGCATTGTCACTATAATGGATGTATGTCAATATTCAGGGATAAACAGACAAACACGCAAAAAATTAATTTACGTTATGTTCTGTTTATTCTAAAATCTAAGAATATGTCCATTCAAGTGATACGATATTTTTTTAATAACGAATATCATAAAAAAATGTTTTCTATTATCGAGATAAGGTTATGTTTATTATAAAAGTTCTCTTTTATTGAACATGACATATTTTATAATACAACAATATAATTTTTTCACAAGAATTGCTATTAAACAAAAGAAAAGGTACAGCGCGCTAGACTAAGCCGCTTTGTCTAAAAAAATAAATACAATAATGTAATATGTGCCTGTCAAATGCAATAAATTACAAGTAAAAATGCCATGATGTGACTAAACGAGGGATTCAATTATTGACAGATTTTCGGGCTTTGTTGTGAAATTCAGTTTTAACTGTTTTTCTTTCATTTTTTTAAAAACAGTGACCTTGACCTTGACTCTAGGGCCCCCAAGCACAATCACATGGAAATCCTCCATAAACACTTCATACATATTAAGTTTGGACACAATTATATGTCACCCTTACTTAAGTTTAGTACTGAATGATTATCAATTTGTCAACTTACGTTAGTTATTCAGTAATAACCATTTTGTTTCTATTTTTAGCAACAGTGACCTGGGACTTGACCTTGACTCTCGGGGCCCTTAATCACAATCCCATGAAAAGTGTCTCTTCAATCATATGTACCGAGGTAGATCGCAGTATTTCAACACCAACTTAAGTTATTAAACACCAAACACTTTTTCATTCATAGAAACAGTAAGCTAGACCTTGGTCATATTCGTCTCAAATACAATCCCACGAAAGGTCTCCGTGATCTTTTTCCTATTTTGCAAGTTTGGTCACTATATGCCTAACCTAATCTAAATTATTTGATACCATAGGTGAGTTTGAAGATGCACTCACACTAGCCCGCCCGAACAACGAACGATGAAGTAATTCTAATAACTAGTTTTACCTTTGTGAAAACCTGGTTTTAAAATATAAAAATAAACAAAATGTCAATCAAATGCCATAATTTGTAATTAAGGCAAGTATGGAGTCATGGAGTAATTAATTGTGAAACTGTCGTCAATAATTGTGCGAAGAATTTATTGATTTTAATGAAGGGTAAATAAGCTAAAGAAATCAATATAAATCAAAATTTGACCTAAAATGTTTACCTGCCCTTAAACGTTAACCTAAGCTATTAGGTCAATTAGGGGCCATTACTTGTATTTATGATAATACAGAGGTATGCAACGTCATTGTGTGGTGGTCCTGAAAAAATGTGTGAAGTATAAAGTGAATTGAATGAAGGGTATTCAAATTATGAGTGAAAATGCCAACCTGCTTTAAAACTTTAACCTGCCGTTAAACTTTAACCCAAGTTCCTTAGTCATTCAAAAGCCATACTTTGTATTAAGGATAATAAGGAGTTATGTTACTTCATAGTGTGATGGTCCTGAATAACTGTATGAAGTATTACATGATTTGAATGAAGGGTATTGGAGTTATAACTGAATATGTCAACGAGCTTGGGCGAGTAGTTAAGCATCCTTAGTATTCGAATAGTCGAGCTAAAACTCGAGGTATACGAGGTGAGGTTTTGATAAACGGGAAGTAGTTTCAAATGATTAAGAAAATAGTTGCTATTTTTTTAATCTTAGCATGCAGTTAATTATTTTCACTGTTTTAATTTAACTGATAAAAGCCGGAAGAGCCTGAACAAATTTCGTTTATTTCCTGGGTTTGACACAAACGTAAGAATGTATTCACATATGTATACACCAACAGCCTGAGTTATTGCAATTATGCAAGGGAAATAAGATAATATTAAATCACGAGGGCAGTGGTTGAATCATATGTTTCGTAACATCTTTTTAAAGAAAGCGTTCAATTACTAGCGTTCGTTTAAGTGACAAGCTTTTTTAATTCATTAGCTCTCGTTAAGGTAAACTTACAAGTAACCATTCTATGATATATTTTAAAAGCATGATGCCTCCCCAAGTGCCTTAACAGCGACCACTAAACTCTAGCTCCAGCTCTTATCGGTTTGCAAAGAGAATGATCTGTCGACAGTTCCGCCGTGCAGCTGTGCCGTTCGTTTACTTCAACAAATGTGAGTATGATGGATTTAATATTTATTTTAAACGGTCATATTTCGCACATCGATGAATGTCGTACCGTGCAAGAACCGTGCAAGAACACTTTAACTGCATGTTGGTTACGCATTCTTTTCAGTTCTAGAATGTAACACTAAAAACTGTAACATCTGGTATATGTCATGATTTGGTAATACAATTTTAAAGATTAGATTAATATGCGCTCATTTTGCCGGTCTGTGTGTGATTTAATGCTTTCGTCTGTTACGACAGCGCGTTAGCAAACTCTTTGTCTAATGTTTCTTTTCTATCTTCTTTATTGAACTGTCTCCACCGATTCAATAACATGTCAGACCTTTTCAAGATAGAGATGACATGTGGTTCTGTCTGATCCAGCTGATTTGCATCTTTCAATATAATGGACGGATTCAAGGTTGCACAACAAATTACCTCCAGATGCAATTTCTCCAGCTCGTCCTTACAGCGACCCTTCTCTGTCAGGTCAGTTGGAGACATTTGCAGGGCTGTCAAAAGTGTTGGGCATCTAAGTATCACACGTGGACCTTCCTGTAGAAGCTCGTCTAGCTTATCAATCAGCTGCTGTTGTTTTTTAGGATCTATTCTGCCTGTCAGCAAATTTCTGCTTGGGATCATATAGTAGGAGAGGTAATTGTTTTTGATTGATAGTTGTAGCTTTTTCAAACAGGAAATCAGATCAATAAGCAGATGTTTTCTTGAGTTTTGTGAATTTGATTCGAAATACCAAAGTACAATATTTTTCATAATGTAGGAGGATACTTCATCACAAACTGGCTTAAGCTCTTGATTATTAAGGAATTTCAGTAGTATGTACAATTTATACTGAGACTCATTGAAACTGTCTGTGAGTTTCTGTTCACCGGTGAAGCACACTCTCCATTCCATGTGTTTGTTTTCACTGCTCTTACAGCCAACCGGAACAATGTAGCAAATTATTAATAAAGAAAAATACGAAACTTTAGATAATTCCATTTGTGAACAAAACTATACCTATATCTTTAATGAAACCGGTTCCTGAATTTCAACAAAAGTATTCAGTCATGTTGGGCAATTATTGAGGCCACAACAATTTGTTATGCTCATACAAATTTTCCGATGTACATAATTCCAATTAGTTAAAATGGACGAGGACAGTGTGAAGTCTTTATCTTTTCAGAGGTCCATACGAGTAAAAATAAAACACAGGGAAATGTAGTTTCACATAGAAACATAGGGTTGTGTTTAACGTAAAGGTTTTGAGAAAAAACACCGACTCTGAAAATCTGGTGTCGGCCCACAACGAAATGCTTCCGGGGTGCAGTTCCCTTTCAAGTGGATCTTAAAAAATATTTTCCCCATTCAGGTAACATTTGATGATGTGTTCATTGTATTCATGTATGTATTTTCAAGTTTACACATGATTGATTTCATATTTGAAGACAAGTGTGTGGTTTTGAATGATAATTTGCAGGACATCTTTATTGGGTGGATGGATTCAGAGATGATCCCAACGATGCAGCCTTGATTGTGGCACATGGATGTTATAGATAGTGACTGTAAAGGAATGATGATAATAGGCAAACAAATCAATCTTGATATAGTTTTCTGGTCTTAACAATCTGGTCAACAGACAAAGTGTTTATAATTTGTGGGAAATAGTGTCATAGGTGAAATTTATTCTGCATATTCGTAATAAAGTGGTGAACTCAATTGACATTACATATAACAAGAAGGCCAATTTGTTTATGTGCCGTGTCAATTTATGACTTGGCTGAGCTTGAATTATGTTGACAACGTAAATATCTGGCTTTTCATGTCTGTGTAATAGTTTCATTGCGTTTTTATAGCGATTCCATCGCATATCTATAGCTGTAATTAATAAAAGATTATCTTGTTACAAAATGTAGAACTGTATTTACTATAATTGGTGTACAAGGCTCGAAATCACGAACGTTCAGTGTCAATAAATAGCTTGTGGTGCAAATGAGCCGTTAGGCCTAGACAAAGAAATAGGTAGGCATTTTTATTAGGTTTATATAAGAACGTCATTATCATCATAGCAGAACTGTGCTAAAGTTATCTTCTTAAAAAGCATTAAAGGTTTTAAACTACGTATTGAAAAGCATTTTTTTTCATACTTTTTTCAAACTGAATATAAACACGGTAGAGTCGACGCTTGTTATGTAGGTCGGGTCGGGTTACCCGAACCAAATGTTATCTTTTAAGGCAGTTATGGTGCTCATGCATTGTAATAATGTAGATGAACCAGAGAAAACAGACGAAAACGAAATAAGCCAAAGCTTTATTGATAGCATTGTCTTTTAAAAACTTGACAAAGTGTCATACTGTCTAGAGTGTTGTAAGGTTGATAATTATAATGCGTGATCAATGTTCACTTTCTTGAAAATAATCGTCATAATTTTATTAATACGTATATGTAGAATGATTCACTGGTTCTTAGGTTGTTGTTTTTTTAAATTGACGTATTGTTGACCTTTGTACAGATGGAACATAACTTTAAAAAGGACATGTTTAATACTACGCTTTAAGCTTAAAAAACATGCCTATGTTTATGTATTTTCTTTAAGGAGAAAAGAATGTGGACTCTTCCGATAAAGGAAATAAATCTCTTTGTACCACTGACTTTGTAATGTTTGCGTGACAGTCTAAAAAAGGTGAAAACAGTCGAGAAAGAAACTGTTATATAAAATATGTCGAGGCTATTTATAAATAGTTAAAAACATAAGTTAAACCTTAACTAAAACCGTAAGTGACATGAGTTAAAACGTTTCCAATCACATTTCGGTGGTATTCAATATGCAAATTAAAATAATTTTATGGTCATTAATCATTGACTTCGTTCAATTTCTTGGTCAGATCTTAAGAATAAAAAATCCGATTAGCTAAATCGTTCTCAAATCCGTAAAGAGCAATATTGAAAACCAGCCCTCGATAGCAGCTGAAGAATCACAATGCGATATCAACATATCTGGCTGCGCTATTCTAGCCTTTTTTTAATAGACCCATTGGTTCTTTGACGAAAAAAGCTCCTTTATCCGAAAGCCTGCTGTCATGTGTTTTTAACCAGAATTAATCAAAAAATGTTTTGATTTACTCGTATTAACCCCCATACTGGAGAAGAGGCACAATATTCTCCGTTCAAATTCATTTTATCTCATAAAACGGGAGACACTGCTGTATAATTGCAAAGCATAACAAAATGGCGTGACTCTATTAATCGTCCAACATGTTAATAGAAAGTACATCTTGGAGGAAATGGATTTAGGAAGCAGTTGATATTTAGTGTTTCTAGTATTGTAAGAAGTTACACTGTATAAATATCTTTACCGAAATAGCAACGACATAGCAAATCAAGCGGGTCGGGTTTTCCCATGGCTGATTCTGTTGATAAAAGTTAAAATATTAATGCTCTGGTTCAGCAGGATACACAGAACATACACATGGTGGTCATTGAAGGACATATTACGTATCGGTAGCTATATCAAATTTGATTGCCTATATACACCTGTTAACATGTTCATATCATAATGGATTATACAATTTACATTTATAAACATATAATAATTTAATTCACATTGAGTTCTACCTCACTCACCAATTGCGCTTGCGCGGACATTCATTGACAGCGCTGCAAAAAG
The DNA here is from genome assembly GCF_026914265.1 of Mya arenaria. NCBI lineage: Eukaryota > Metazoa > Mollusca > Bivalvia > Myida > Myidae > Mya > Mya arenaria. Next base: position 5,030,993 of record NC_069138.1, on the reverse strand, counting down.
GTAAATATTATTTATTAGTTAGTAAAAGTTGTTTTACCAATTGTTAATATGAATTCACTACACATTAGAAACCATTTATTGAAATATATAAACATATCTGAATAATTAGAACACAGTGTATGTATACCACGTGATAAATTACGTCATATATGCTACGTCGGAAGGCAAACAATTACTTAAAGTGAAGACTTAAATTAAAGATAACTTTTTATTTAAAGTCGAAGTGTTGTAAGAAACCAAACTCGCAATCAAATTGTGGTAAAAGACAGAAGGTGGGGCTCCGTAAGCGGCGTAGACTGCGCTATGTTTTATTTTAAATGGTGAAAAAATAGTGAAGTTATCTTTGTTTTAATTTGTTTTCAAAGCAAAATATTGCCTTCCGACGTATCATTTATGACGCAATTTATCACGTGGTATACACAAACTGGAACATACCTTGATTCATGGATTGTCATAATAAGTTACATACCACAAATATCTGTACCGAAGTGGCCATGACGTAGCAAATGAATATTGTCCGATCTTTCCATGTCGGATCCTGTTAATAAACAATCAAATGGAATGTTTTACTTGAGTAGAAAACACAGAAAGTTTAAAAAGAGTTTTTAAAAGGGAAGACATGAAATAAATTGGTTGTATATTTATTTACTGTTTATTTCATACGGTAATATAAACTAATGGCATTCTTCTGAACTCAATTAAGTTTAAAACTAAAAAAATGAGTTTAAAATTCTACTATTTATATAATTGTTGCAGTTTTGGCCAATGAAATAAGAAAGGTTTAACAATTCGTCGTAAAAATAGATTGTAGATTTATAATACTTCAATACTTCAATACCCCATTCCACAGTGTATCTGTAAATCATTTCGGTATTTCAAATAACTTCACGATCTTGACTTTTCAGGTTTTCATCATTCAAATGCTGGTCGAGTTCAAGGTAGTAAATTAAATCGTGTGTCTGTACAAATGACATCCCCAACATCTTAAATTTTGGAAAGTTTGTAGATATTATAAATAACAGCGTTAATTTACACATGTCCGCATACAATTCCGATGAATAAGCGTGTATAAAAGCGCTAATTCGTGGTGAAAACGGGTACTTTCCAATATGAAAATGAACTACAAATATTCTTGTCTAGCTCGCTCAAAGTTCGCATACAAAACAAGCTTATTTAGTAGCGGCCGTTTTGAATTATCGCAGAAACAAACATGGACTAATAAATGTAGTAATAAGCCGGTCAGTTCCATCTCTCTCAAAACGTGCTGAAACAAATTTGAACTCCAACTTTAAACTCCATTACACAATTTTGTTTAAATTGTAGGTCTATTTAGGGTGTTCTATACATGGCTTTCTGCCAGCATTTGATAGGAAAGACGACATTGAACCCTGATAGCGTCGGTCGATTTCCGTGACAGGTTTATCCGAGTCATTACCCTTTGTCAATCACAATGTTGAGGTCCGTTTTGTTTTATAAAATGACCCCATGAACTTTGGCATTTGTTTTCATACACAGTCCGAGTACCATTTGTAATCGTATGGGAAGGTAATCCAGACAACTTGTTCTTTACATAGTCACCGTATGTAACATTGTAAACACATGATTTCATTCGGTTATAAGCGTTCTTTTGATGCTTAAGGTTTTGCTATCAACTAAATATGTAAACCAAGCCGCAACAATACGTTAACTAAATCGCAGTAGTACGTTAGACAAAACAAAAACACAATAATAAGTTAACCAAGCCGCAACAATACGTTAGCTTATCCGCACCAGTGCGTTAAACAAGACGCAACAATGCCATAACCAAGCCGTAACAATACGTTAGCTTATCCGCACCAGTGCGTTAAACAAGACGCAACAATGCCATAACCAAGCCGCAACAATACGTTAGCTTATCTGCACCAGTGCGTTAAACAAGACGCAACAATGCCATAACCAAGCCGCAACACTACGTTAGCTTATCCGCACCAGTGCGTTAAACAAGACGCAACAATGCCATAACCTAGCCGCAACACTTCGTTAGCTTATCCGCACCAGTGCGTCAAACAAGACGCAACAATGCCATAACCAAGCCGCAACAATACGTTAACCAAGCCGCACTAGTACTTTAGACAAGACACGACAATAAGTTAATCAAGCCGCAACAAAACGTTAACCGAGCCGTTAAAATGCATTCATCAAGCCGCACTGGTACGTTAGAGAAGACACAAAAATAAGTTAATCAAGCCGCACTAGTACGTTAGACAAGACACAACAATAATTTAATCAAGCCGCAACAAAACGTTAACCGAGCCGTAAAAATGCATTAATCAAGCCGCACTGGTACGTTAGAGAAGACGCAAAAATACGTCATCTTAACCGCAACAATACGTTTTCCAAGTCGCAACAATACGTTAACCAAGCTGCACTAGTACGTTAGACAAGACATAACAATAAGTTAACTAAGACGCAAAAATACATTATCTTAACCGCAACACTACGTTATTCAAGTCGAAACAATACGTTTACTTAGACGCAACAACACGTTAACCAAGCTGTACGCGTACGTTAGACAAGACACAACATATAAGTTATCTTAGACGCAGCAACAATTCATAAACAAACCGCTCTGGTACGTTAGACATGCGGCAACAATACGTTGACCAAGCCGCCCTTGTACGTTAGACAATACACAGCAATATGTAAACCAAGCCACATTTGTACGTTAGTCAAGACACAACAATACGTCAAATAAGCCGCACTAATACGTTAAACAAGACACAACAATACGTCTACAAAGCCGCACTAGTACCTTGGACAAGACGCAACAATACGTCAACCAAGCCGAATTATTACGTTATACAAGTCGCAACAATACATCAACCAAGCCAGCTCTAGTACGTAAGACAAGACACAACAATATGTTAACAAAGCCACAACAATACGAAGACCAAGCCGCTCTAGTACGTTAGTTAAGACCCAACAATATGTTAACAAAGCCGCAAAAATACGTCAACCAAGCCGCTCTAGTACGTGAGATAAGACACAACAATACGTCAACCAAGCCGCACTAGTACGTGAGTCAAGACACAACAACACGTCAACCAAGCCGCACTTGTACGGTATACTAGACACAGCAATAAGTTTACTAAGAAGAACACTAAGTTAACTAAACCGCAACAATACGTTAACCTGACCGCAACACTAAGTTTACCAAGCCGCAATAATTCGTTAACCAAGCCATAACGCTACGTTAACCAAGCAGTAACAATCCGTTAACCAAGCCGCAGCATTACGTAACCCAAGCCGTAACAATACGTTAACCAAGCCATAACAATTCGTTAACCAAGCTGCAACAATACGTTAAACAAGCCGTAACAATACGTAACCCAAGCCGTAACAATACGTTAACCAAGCCGTAACAATACGTTAACCAAGCCGTAACAATACGTTAACCAAGCCGTAACAATACGTTAACCAAGCCGTACAATAGGTTAACCAAGCCGCTACAATACGTTAACAAAGCCGCAACAAATCGTTTATTAAGCTGCACTCGTACGTTAGTCAAGACACAACAATAAAATAACAAAGCCGCAACGATACGTTCACCAAAAACACTACAAAACGTTGACCAGGCTGAAACAATACGTTCAGCAAACCGGATAAATGCTTTTAACAGACCAATCCGATACGCTTGCCAAGCTTAACCAACACGTTCCCAAAACGCAGCAATACATTTAACACGCCGCAACAAGACGTTATCTATCCCCAAACCAATTCCCAATAAAACAAAAATCAAATAAAACTAATCCTCACCAATACGTCAACCAAGCCGCTCCAATAAATTAACAGCAAAAATACATTACCAAATATTTCACACACCAATACGTCCAATCCACCAAAAAGCGTCAAGCCAGTCACATCAATACGTCAGCATAACCGTTCCAATACGTTATTTAAGCCGCAACAAAACGTTATGCAAGCAGTACCATAACGTCAACCAAGCAGAAAAAATACGTTATCCAAGCTCCCAGAAAACGTTACGCAAGCCACACCGCACCATAACGCCAAGAAGCATTAATACGTTAACTAATTCACAATGATATGATAAGAAAGCGGCACCAGTACGTCATCCAAGCAGCAAACAATACGAAAACCATGCTGCACGTATAAGTCAACCAATCCGCAACAAAACGTTTACTATATACGACAATGCGACCTATCCGCGAAAATACGTCAACCAAATCGCGACAATACGTTTACCAAGCAGTACCAATACGTTGCCAATCCGTAATTAAACGTTAACCACGTAGAATCCTGCATTGTTTTAGGGTTTTGTATTAAAACACTCACCTTGTTAAAGGTTGACTTTTGAGCTTGTCCCCGTAGAATCCCTTTATATTATCTTAGTTTTTTTAAATAATCTACTTCATATAACAAAACGCGTGAAATATCATTTACGAATTCTGTACTAATATAGCAATTCAGTTCATATTCGCCTATATCAGACAACTAATTCTTCGTAATGTAATAGGAGAGCATTGATCTATAAAATCAATGTCTTTGTATGGTTTGGTTAACCATTCAACCAGTTCTATGTCGGGTAGTGTAACCATAATCGCACTATACAAAGCATACATGTGCACTATAATTCGATCAATTTTCAAAGTAGTTAATATGCCAAATATATATGTTTTTAAAGGAATATAAACCGAAAATCAAATGCGCATTATGATATTTGTAAATGGCTTTATTTCAATCTAAGATATTTCAGGTTATAATGTTAATCGATAAGTTTCGTTTCGTAATACATCAAGCATGTTTACTTTAAGAAGTGCTTTAATTAAGGATTAAAATTCGACATGTTGCATTTTATCGGGGTATGGTATGCAATGGGGCTGTTCAAAATGGGTGGAGTCCGAAGGACTCCACCAACATTATGAACTGCGCCATTGCATACCATACCCCGATAAAATGCAACATGTCGAATTTTAATACTTATATTTACATTCATTTAAATCTACATTTCTGCTAAAATAAATTGATTATTCAAGAGCATTTTCTCTTTTCTTTCTCTCGTTGTTCTCAATGGTGGGTAAATTAGAACAGCTATCGTAACCTGATTGTATACGACAATGAATGCACAGATAAAATAGTTCCTTATTTATATGTTTATTTTCTATCTTTTCAAGGTCAAGAATATTATGAATATGTATTTTTGCATACAATGTGTGTTTTTGTTCCGTTATCGTGGTGTATTAAAACGCAAAAACCCGGGCGTTATCTGTAGAAAACGGTCATTATTTAGTAAATTCACGTGCCGTTAATGCCCGGTTTTTTGTTTTACATATGCGCTTGCATGGCCTGCATCATAACAATAAAGGCTGAGCGACCTGGTTTCTGACCGAAAGTTGGTCAACGATGCAAACTTTTGCACAAAAACATATTTTAGAATATATAATGTAGCTGCATACAAATACCAGAACAGGAAATAAACCACAAAAGTCATATAACTTACATATTTTCTGCTGAGTTGTCTTTTCCTGGCAAGCTGATGTGTTTACCAAATAGTTTTTTCTGCAGTTGTTTTGACTATTAAAAGCACTAAATTATGTCTAAAACGACTAACTCCTCCGAACTTTTAGTTATTTCTGTCGATTTTATTCAGAACATACGACTTATATGGACATGATTCCACTATGTCGTATGCAATGAACAAAGAAATTTCAAATATTTTTTCTCTGATGCTGAAGATGCTGTACATTTTATCAAGAACATGTTTACAAAATTTTCAGGCTTAAATTAGTTATCATAACAAATAATGGTTAAAGTAGGACTGAATAGGTAATTAATTGATTACCCAATAGGTATTGTGTGTAAATAATCCCAGTAATCCAGTCACTTTTCGAAAAACAACACTTTCAAAACGAATGAAAACTGCAAAAAAATGGCGTCGAAACAAAATGCAGCTGCCGAGTTATGTTGCGGCCCGAATCGAGCTTAATGTAAAACTTTTCAATGACATCACTCATGACGTCATACAAGCACCCATTATAGAGGTTATTTTTGTTTTTGCATTTTCGTGACATTTAACAGCATTTTTAAACACAAACGTTTCTTCAACTGTTCCATCCATCATGAAATTATCTACATTAAAATCAATCAAATAATCGTTGCTTATTTTATTTTAACTGCTTTACTGCAGATTACAGTACTTGTATTTTGTATAATTGTACTACGATTTCATTAAAAAAAATAGTTCCGTAGTAAATATGCCCCGCCCCTTGGTATTATTGCGCCCAATGACAGGACAGAAGTATCGAACAAACGCACGTCATATCGATGGGAAATGCCATTGCACTTTATACAGAAATAAAGTGCAATTGATAAACAACAACCATCGTTAAGGAATGAAGTGTGAATGCAAATATTATAGTATAGTATATTAGCAATGTTAAAACAATAAGCAGTATGTAAACTTAATGTTCACTAGCGTTATGCTGCATTATTTGCATCATTCCCGTTAACTTAAGAAAATTCGAAATAATCCTATCAGATTGAGAATCCAAAGGCTATTACAAGGAAAACTATACTTCATATTTTTGAGTAGTAACATTGACGTAGCTCATCGTAGGCATTTAAGGGTCGATCCTTCATATGACTTTTAAATAACTGAATTTCCGAAAAAAACGCACATGTAATGCATTGGTTTAATGTGAACAAATCCATTATTGCATAGGTATAGAGTCAATAGAATCATTCTTATTTGGTACTTGCGGCTCATATTAAATGTCAATTTTATGCCTTATGCCGATTTGTATTTAAGGTAATGATTTGGTGAAAAAGTGATAAACGTTTTCTTAATATGTTAAAGTGAAATAAAAAGTCATTCTTTCCACCTTCAACAGGCTGTAATTAACAAAAAAACAGTGGTTGATATTTATTACCTACAACATATCAAATTCATATACAATAAAAAGCCATTCAACGAAATAACTTTATTATAAAATTATATATTATCAAATTGATCCGTGAAAAATGTTCCAGTGCCCTCCGATAATTGGTTTAAAAATATCCATTGAAGTGTTGGTGTTTTAAACCAATCAGAAGCCCACGACACGTGTTCAGCCGAGCCGTAGATTGGAATTTGGATGTGTGTCCAACACAGTTTCGACTAAAACCTGCCGCCAATGAAAATTATAGCATAAGTGGCCTTTAAACGAGCATTTAACTGACATATTATGCTGAGATTGATTTCAAACTGTTGCAAGCTACATGCAAAATAAAGTTCATACTGATGAATTCACAAAAGATTACAGATTGAAGTGCATGACTTGGTAATAAAAGTATTTATTTCGAGTAGAAGTAAAGTGTTTCCTTTCGAGACAATGTCGGTATGGAAACAAAAACAACAACAACTTTTTCGGTTATAACCTACGCACGCGGACGTGGAAAGCGTGGTGGACAACGTACACAGGTAAAAACGGACCATAATATTTACTTTCAAATGTGTAAGTTTAAGTATTGTAGGAATGTGTGACGAAATATTGTTCTTCTTAAAACATTACTTATTTTAAAATACATAATAAATCGATGTTCGTCTGGTGTGTTTGGTCAAATGTTTGCTCAGTTGTAACGTTACTATGTATCAAAAACGAGTTGTCTGAAAACAGGGCGCTCGACTATAAGTCGCTCGGTCATGAATATGAATTTATTTAAGACGTTAAGTGCCTGTAAAATCAATCGAAAATGTCAGCTAAAAAATAAAAAAGACAGTTACAGCGACTACTACTGGTAGTAAGGGGGAGGGTTTTAGCGCTCCCTTTGAAAAGGACACTGACATTATGTTTAGACATCATTACACCATGTGTACACTACCTGGAGATGCCTCCAGGACACTACCTGACGACAAAACTGTGTTCACCATGAACGGTGATCACTGCCATGCTGAACATTATATTCTGGAACTAATACACAAGGGTACCTTTGAAGATAAATTTATATATGAAGCATTGTGAGTACACAACAATAGAAAAACATATCTATCTTGCATTTGAATCTACAGCTTTCCTGACCATGTCAGGCCCAGCTCTGACAAGTAGTGAAACATACGTACGACACCAATGACTGTGTCTTTGCATTACCATGTAGCAGTCAAGAACAACTGCTCTTTGAGTGAATCAACAGACGGAGGCTTCATACCTGGCCGCCTCGTGAGATGATACTAGAAATAACAAAATGACCAGCTTATCTTGTTCTTGTTGAGTGTAAGATCAGTAAAAACAAACACATGGAGTGATGAGTGTGCTTTACAGGTGAACAAATTATCACAGACAAGTTCACTGAGTCTCAGTATAAATTGTACATAGTACTGAAATTCATCAACGAGGATAAACTTAAGCCAGTAAGTGTCCTCCTACATTATGAAAAATACATGCTGACAGGCAAAATAGGTCCCAAAACACAACAGCAGCTGATTGTTAAGCTAGACGAGCTAATACAGGAAGGTTCCCGTGTGATACTAAGATGCCGTTAAGTGTGTGCAGCCCTGCAGATGTCTCAAGCTGAACTGACCAAGAAGAGCCGCTTGTGAGAAGAGCTTGAGAAACTAGTGCTGGAGAGGAGATTCTATGGGTGAGACACCTGTCATCTGAGATTGAGTTTAAGAACGTGCTTGAGCAGGCCTATAGATATTCCGTGTTAAAAAGCGTGACTAATAACATTTGGGAAATGATCTGGCCTATGTCGACGATGTACACGAAATCATGTATATCGGATGCATTAAACAATTGACTTGCAAGAGAGATGTCATGACAGGTGAACACATTGAATCCTATAGATCGGCATAATGAGTTCATATTGAAATACGCTTTAAAAATCATGGCTTAAAAGCGGGTTCATGGAAAAGGACAAAACCTATTAATTTTTGTTTTCTATTCAATCATTATAAAAACGAAAAAGGATTTGTATGTTCCTTTTTCGTTTTTTACTTTCAATTGTAGAAAACGAAAAGACGGTATATACACGGACCCTAAACACGTGCTATGTTTCAATTAAGAACTGTGTTCACCCTTAAAAAGGTGACAAAACGCCATTTGCTCTATTATTAGATTTACAATAGTACATCACTATATATGACTAACAGAAGCTGAGGTCTTGAGAATATTCGTTTAGACTATAATAATAAACTTGAAGGAAGTGCTATGAATGTTGCACTTAGACTTTAGATAGTATACTATTTATAAACACAAACTAATTTTGACAACACTAAAGTCTCATTATGTGTCACAAACATTTAAATTATCAAAATATCATCTATAAAATCAAACACAAGAACTTATTATGAAATGGGGGGGGGGGGTATTACCAGAGATGTTTTTATGCAATGACCTCTACTTATAGGATTAAACCATTTCAATAACAGCTCTAATTAGATTAAGCAACAGCAGTTTCCTACTATTTCTATGAGGTTGAATGGTCAGCACTTCCGCGATCCGTATTTTGTTTTCGTAAAGTAGGTCACAACGCATGGATGGCAAATAAAGCAAGACCGTATTACACCCAAGATATACTCATTGTGTTTACCCTTAAAAGATGATCTGTATTACTTTTCTCGAAATAACCTTCGTGGGTATATAAAATTCTTCAAGTTCTAAATAATCAGAGATCTTAAGACCTCATTTCCGATAGTTTTTTTTATTTCATTTGAGCATTTTACTATGACCAATTGGATTTCTAGTTTTGGTGTAAAATACCTAATGATATCTTAATTTTATTCAGTTCATTTCTTTGAATTTCAAAGGAAGTTAGGGGGAATTCAAACAGCTCAACGGTCGTAAAATGTTCATATCAATTTATAGTATGCATGCATGTCATTTTTTTATAACATATCCAACTTGAGGTTCTTATACTGAAAGATGTTTATAGCAGTATGTTTTACTTAAACTTTTACCAATTCAATCAGTTACAGCAGAAATTCCAAACACTGATTCAAAGTAAGAATGTTTAGATATAATACCTTTCACTAAAGAGTACCAATAAAAGCTTTAATTGAAGAGTTTAGTTCTGTATCATTTATATCAGATTGTGCATATATTCGTCCAAAACGTTCAGCTTACGCGAAGTTTTGATAGCCACTTCTGGTAAACAGTATTTGCTTCGAGAAACCAACGACAAAGTCATACCAGATGAACAAAAGCGCACATCACTTTTTAAGCTTTACTATAGGTGCATTATGGAGTTGCTTTGTTATGAACTGATTATTAACAAGGAGGCACAACTCATTAGGGCATATTGTAGGGTTACTAAATATAGACAAATACCAGGATTCCATATTATTCTCCCTTTGTATAATAATGCATTATGTCATGTAGCTTTAAGTTGACGTAACACATACGCGTAAAGCTTTTACATGGTTTTGAGTAGAATGACTTGATATGTATCATAGACATATGTCCAATGTGGTTCTTCTGGCATCAAACTGTATTCTATTTTGTACAGTCAATTGATGACCACATAATAACAAATTAACAATATAGGTCTATACCAATATATCATTAATTTTCTCTAATTTCTAACATAAGAAATAAGTCATGTTTATTGAGTTAAAAGCAAACGCCTCAAAAAGACAGTTAAATAATCCACTATAAATTCTAAGACAAATCGAACATTGTGATGTTTTTATAGTTAATTGTATGCTAAGCTAGTTCCAAAATCGTTTTTATTGGTATGAGGCGCCATACTTAATAACCGCCATACGCGTTATGTTTGTTGTATGAACACATCTATGGTTTGTTAACTTACACATGAAACCAAACTTTTGCAATCCGCATGTTGTTTTCATTTAAAATTAACTCTTGTTACAATAATACCTTATGGAACGTAACAATGTAATAAAAGTCTTAAAAGCCAAATAAAAAACAATTTGACCGTGCACAAAAACAATGTTATCGTATCTTAATTAGCATTATCTATCCAAGTGTATCAAAAGAGCGATGAAGTTTCAAAGAAAATATACATATATATTCAGATTATATCATAATTAATTACTATTATTATTAAAGAAAATTAAACAATAGTGTAGAAATCACTAGAATTGCAGTGAGCTTACCAACTACTACGCCATGTAAATCCTATCTTAATATTGTAATGTATTACAAAATCATTTATCTCAAACAAAAGAAAACGACAATCAAACAGCAGGATGGTAACATCAGATCAGTTTTGTTGGAATTATATTGCTTTAATTTCCTACAAATAGGTGTAATACGTAGCAGACCAAAGCAATGTTTAGTTTGTAGTTTAACTCATAGAAGAAAACGGTTAACTTAATAGTCAATGAACAAATATCATTTTGATCAAAAGGTACATGGTGTTACTTGTGTTTTAAAATAAGCGCAGAAAATTACAATGTACTTGTACTTGAATGATGTAAAAAAAACATAAACAGGCATAAATCAGAGTAGGATAATCAATTACACTTATCCAAATAGCATAATACAACCTGCTGGCTTGAAAAGTAATAATGAAACTCTTATTAAGTGCAGAAAAGCAAATTAGCTTGTAATTTGTTGGTCAATCCGAAACACCACTATGCTTCTGCGTTGCAACTGACACTCCCACTCACTTCATTGTCCATTGTCCAAGATATCAAGATATCCGTCTTATATAATTTTCTGACTTGCCCAGTGCGACAACTTCTAACAACCTGCTGTTGAACAACGAACATCCTTTACAGGAAGAAAACAGACTTCATTTTACATGAGTCCAGAACATTTTTTGCTGCAACCAAACGGTTAGACGTGTGCGGTTGAGAGTTTATATTGTTTCTTTCTTCAAAGAAAAGCAAACTGAATAAACTCATTTAGTATGCACACTCATATAACATTATTATTTTTATTCTTCACCGTTTCTGCTACTAAGTATGCTTTTGTAATTTTGCGACACATTCTAGTCCATATCCTTTTCAGCTTTATTTCCAAACTTCATTTCCATCTGGAACAGGTAAACTCCAACATGGAAAGGAACTTATAAAAGCAATCAAAATGCTTATCTTCCAATCCATTCAGAAACATTCTATAGGCTATATATTGGTACATTGTCCATTGATATTTTGTGTTTATTGAACTGAATAAATATGTTTAAACTAAGTTACAAAAAAAGTATTTCTTAAACCGTTACTACAAACCTTAGACAAAGTCAATAGGTATGTATTAACTTGTTCCTAAACTTGCAGGCTATTGGTTGAATGGCTTGGTTTACGATCCTTAGAACACGACTCATCAAAGCTCAGAAAATAAAGATTCAGAGGATGTTTTGCTCATTTAAAATAGTCTGATTTTGAATAAATGGATAAACTTGAAAACTTGATGACATGATAATTATATTCACAACATGTGACAGTATCAATTTTCTAGCACACCGGATAGACATTTCCGGTGAATTCAGCCGTGCTGGAAAACTCCATCTGGCATCCCCCCATGCCAGAAGAGTCACGCGCTGTGACGTAATAATTTTAATTTCTTTTTATAATACACGTTATGTAATCATAATTATGAAATTTAAATAGATGAGTTCCATTAACATTAACTTTAAAAAAAATAAACTTTAAAAAACAAAACAAAATAACCCTTAAAAGACGTAATGTCGAAGGAACTTATTGACGTATGCAGTGAATACAAATTACTGCGCGTCATGACGTCAGTAAACATCATCGCACGCGCTATTTGGTGATATGTACAAAACTGCGCCTTTTTATATATTTTCTTCACAAAATATGTTATTTAGTGTATGCTAGAAAAAATATCTATCATGTGTGTCCGTTTCGGATAGAAAAATCCGACCATCCGGAACGGAAACACATGATAGATATTGTTAGTATAATGTAGGAACTGTACGTAACCCAACAATGCAATAAGCATGGGCGCATCATTGTATACCACCCTTTTCTTTTTAAGTTTTACATTGAAATAATTTACACAATAAACAGTGTAATATGACCATTGTTTTTAAACAATGTATTTTTTAATTTGATTTTAAAACGACATGCTTCATTATTAAAGTTTCAACAATATAAGTACGTAAAACAATATGGTAAATAAAGCATCATATCCAAAAGTCACGGATGAATATTACTACTTTTTTATTATATACGCAGAACGCTTTGAGCCAGGAAAATTCAACTTTCTAGGTTGATTGGTCATAACCATAAGATTACCTCTATTCATCTTGTTGACAGTAGGTTAACGGTCAAGTAAAAGACCTCCAGTTAAAACACGAAATAAATTCAATATCAAACGTGGAAGTGTAATTGGTTATGACCAGCCGATGAGCCATATTAATTTTGAGGTCAGTGGATCAAAGGTCAAAATGGACTTGAGTTTAAGCTGAAGATGGATTTCCGATCAGTATCTGAAGAACGCTATGGCCTCTGTACCTCAGACTTTGTCGGTAGGTTGATAATGAACAGCAGATGAAATCAATAATTTAATAAAACACTTTGGCCTAGATACCTCAAACTTAGTAGACGTCCCTGATAATTAAGCAACAGCTATTTTGACATCAGTTGATCGAAGATCATGATTGCGGATGAACTTGGGCTGAGAATCCAATTCCGTTCAATAACTGATTAATGTTTGTATAAAGGAACTTCAAACCTGGTTTGCTGGTGAACTACGTCTGCTTTCTTTTAATTATGTTTCAAAATATTCGCGGCGTATTTGATGGGTTGCACCACAACAAGTACTGTTAACATTAAAACACAGCGCTACCGTTGGTTTTCAGCATTTATTTGAGTACCAGAAAAAAGTATTAGGTATTATAGTCAACAGCACTAATTTAATCATCATAATGATTTTCATGTATTGTTTGTGTCAAATTTAATTACAGTATTTTCATCTGGGCAGTGCGTTTTTAGGCAAACGTAAACAACTATATGTAATAACGAAAGACAGGATCTATGTTCAACATGCATCATGAGCCTTATTCCGTCGTGTGACTGAAACCCGTATGTGAAATTTTGAATACAACATCTCAATGAGACATTTATTTGAATAAAGGAGATACTATTCCTGACATACTCAAAATGTATCAATCTGAAGACCATCAAAACGATTCATGCGAAATTGTTTTCGAAAAGCAGAACAATGTATTTAGACTGACAGTCTAGCAAAATAAAACAGTTAAAAATTGAATCGATTGTCTTAACATATTTATTTCATCATATATAAAGGAATGCATCATATCTTCTAATGGCTGCTTTATGGCTGCTTTAAACAAATATATCTAGTCATGTATAAAAAAACTAATCAAAATAAACATATACGCTCTATTCTCAGAGTAAACATTAAAATTAATTTCATGGTTGATGTAGATATATTTTTTTTTTCTCAAGTTGCCGATTTCATATTTTTCCTTACTAAATGCGGCATGGTTCTGACGATACAAGATCGACAAATACAGCTTATATTTTATCCTTATTGATTTACGAGCACCTTTATCAAACCGATAGCGTTCATGAAGTGCAACTCATCCGAAATCAGATAAAGTTTGATTTACAGAAACTTGATAAATAGCATGTATGGGCTTTTCTGTTCTTAAAATATTCAATACTTAACTGGCATTGATCCAGCAGATCTTTTTTGTTTAAGTGCATCATTAACACGGAGTACAATAAGGCGGTAAAAAGTTTCAGGTATGATACAAACATCTGATTTTTACTTGGTTTTAAAATACTATTTGAAAGCTTTATTTTCGTCTCAATGATCCCTTTTGGGCAAATGTTTTCTTCTGCGTAAGAAATCTTTCTTTCATAGAGTAAAATCAAACTTTAACTTCATTGAAAAGAACAATCCTGAACACCTTAGTTTTTTATGCAATGTGTGTAGAAATTACCACTGACTTAAATACTAAGTATTCATTTATTTAAGTACGTGTCTGACCTAATGGATAACAAGTTTTAAAAGAATTTTAAATAAAAAATAAAATGTTCTCACTTTTTCAAACAGTGAATTAATATTTGTATATTATTCACTGTTTTGAAAGTTTAGCCCGCTGTTCAATTCATATTAAACGTCAGCGCGCAAAAGACTGGTAAACAAATTCAACGACCTAATTTCCATCAATTGACAATTTTGATCAATTATTGAATAACTCAAATGCATGTATCGACTGTTTTGACACTGTTCTTATCGCGGTATAGTTAAATTCACTTTTATATAATCCTCGGATTTGAATTTTCTGCAGAACGGATGGCTGTCAGATGACATGAGAGACTAATTGAAGTTAAAATAATTCTAAACTCCTACATCCCATTGTAAATAAACTATATATTAACAATTTGTTTATTATCAAATCTAATGTTTTGATTGTAAAATGATTGCAAAATGTTTAACCTGTAAAACATATGCTAATCTTATTGGATTATAAAACAGAGGGCAAAATGTGATAAAATGTTCAGTATTGTATTTGCACTATCGGATATAAAATAGGATAATTGTGCAATATGAAGTGCTTGCAAATTTATGATGCATAAAACATAAACATTATGGATAGGAATATTATTGAAGAACATAGTTAAGCCTTCTAAACGTTTCTTGGTTTATTGGCCAAGGTAACAACATGTTTATCAATGTAGATTTCTAGCGATACTGAATTACATTTCGTTTATAATAATAGCCATATAAAACAAAAACAAAACGCCATTTTGATATTAACTGCGGAAGAAAATCTATTACAAGGTCACATAAATCATTGTGTTTAATATTTTTCAACTATGAGCATCATTTTATATATCACTTGAATATTTCTTAGATTCTTCTTGAGGAAAACAATGACAGCCCCACAAAATACCAGTGTTTTATAAATTGCATCGTGTTGTGCACTTTTGGTTGAGGGATAATAAAGAGCAAACCTCAACAATCTTCGATACAAGTTAGATCTAAAAATGATGGAGGGCGATCCTTAAATACTAAAATGTTGATTAATTGATTTTCAAATATTTCTATAATAATTTTCTAATGCGTAGTGTATTATTATTCAGAAGCGATAAAACAATTAACACTAACTGATAAATTAAAGTTATCTTTTTGCAGCATTGCATATGAGCACAAGCAAAACTGTGAACATTAGGATTTCGATATAATAGATGATTATGAGTGACCTATAAAACAATACATAGACGTTTTGGCAATAACCATAAATTTGTATACCGGCAATACGACCCGACACCAATCATTATGTATCATGCCATTCAATAGCTTTCAATTTTAACTTGTTCTCTTAAGCTTTATTTGGATTCTGCTGAAGTAAAGCAATTATGCTCCAACATTTATCAACAAAATCAGCCATGGAATTTCTCCACCTACTTGATATGCTACATCATGTATATATGCAATACAATCTGATATAAAAACAAAAGAGTTCTCCTTTTAAACTTTTTGTGGATTCTGCACAAGTAAACCATTGCTATTTTAACTTTTATTAACAGAATCAGGCATGGAAAGAAACCAGCTGCTTGATTTGCTACGTCATGGCCACTCTGGTACAGATATCAGTGGTATGTAACTTATAATAACAATTCCCAAATCCCAAAAATGAGTTGCATGCAACACAATGTATAGTACATTCCGCTATGAATAAGTTTTAAATGTATTATATTGGTTATAGAATCTGAAATACCAAACAATATGTATCATGTTCTAAAATGGCTACCATTTCTAAATACCTTTCTTAATTTTTCTGTGGATTCTGCACAAGTAAAACATTGCTTCCTTAAGCTGTGTATGAACAGAATCAGCTATTGAAAGACCAAACATGCTTGATTTGCTACGGTATGGCCATTTAGGTACAGATAGTGGTAGTTTTTAACGTATTACTTTAATCCTAGAAGCACTTTGTACAAACTGCTTCTTACATTCATGTTTTCTCACAGAGACATTTTCTATTAACACTTCAGGCTATCATTAAGGTCACACGTATTGTTATGCGTCTTCCTTCAGCAAATGATTTAATAATTGACGTAAACGGTGAATATGGTATTTATTTCACCTTTTCAAAGATTAAGCTCCACATACTTTTGACTGTGGGGTGCTGAATGTTAACGTTCTGAACACAAATAGAAATCAGGATTTAACGTGTGTGAATCTTAGACGGTACATTATAATATTGCAGGGTTACGAGATATCGCCCAAGAAGCGTCCGTTGAAGTATGTGAGTTGTTGGATCATCTCGGCTATAGTGAGGCCATTGTTAGATACCGGCGGGGTAAATATAAAGACTTTGACACGCAAATGAACAGACTTATGACATTTACATTGACTACTACTGGCAGTAAGGAGGAGGGACAGGCTGTATTTACGCGACCGCGCCATATGTACACTACCAGAAGATGCCTCCCAGATAATACCTGACACCAACACTGTATTTATCATGGAATCTAATCACTGCCACCCTGGTTATTACTTTTTGGAACTTAAACACATTGACGTTGATGTAGATAACGTAATTAAGGCAACTTTGTGTGTACAAAAGAATAAAAGAACATATCTCTCTAGTAAAAAATACACTAACATATTACTTAAAGCTACCGATACCAAGGTCATATCAGGCCCAGCTGTTACAGTTTGCCAAAAATACAAAAATCTGACTCTGTCGTTGCATTTCCGTGTAATGGTCAAAGATGGCTGCTCTCAGAGTGGATCAACAGACCAAGGCTTTACAAATGGCCGCCCCCTGAGTTGATAGACGAAATAGCAAATTTACCAGCGTACCTCGTTCCTGTCGGGTGTAAAAACAGTAAAAGCAAAGACATGGAGTGGAGAGTGTGCTTTGAAGGTAAACAAAAACTCACAGATATTTTTAGTGAGTCTCAGTTTAAATTATACATCCTACTTAAATCCATCAATAAATATGAACTAAGGCCAGTCTGTGAGGAAATATCCTCATACATTATGAAAAACATTGTACTCTGGTATATGGAATCAAATTCACAGGACTCACATTTGAGAGAAAATCTTATGATTCGTCTCCTTTCCTGTTTACAAAAGCTTAAACAAGCCATCAAAGATAATAATCTCTCCTACTACATGATCCCAAGCAGAAACCTACTAAAAGGCAGAATAGGATCTAAAAACCAAAAGCAGTTAATTGCTAAGCTAGACGAGCTTATACAGGAAGGTCCGCGTGTGGTATTTAGATGCCCGAAAATATTGGAAGCCCTGGAGTTGTCTCCAACTGTACTGGCAAAGAAGGGCTTCTGGAGAGACGAGCTTGAGAGAATTTGTCTGGAGAAGGAGTCAACATTGCTGCCTTTCTTTAAACTGGACCATCGATTGAAGGGAGCATATCAGAAGGCTCTTCGTCAGATTGATAGAGAGCATGTGGGACATGGTCTGGCCTCTGTGGAGACTGTACCAGATAGAAGGTGTACGTGATATATTATACAAAAAAAGTTGATCAAGTGCTGTCATAACAGGTTAAAACAATGACTCACACATAGCTCGGCATAACGTATGCATACTGAAATTGGCAACAAATTAGGACATATACCCGAATTTCAGTGTTTCAATCTTGGACTGAAAAGTGTCTTCGGGCGATGTTTTAGGCAGTAAGAAAACATAATAATACACGTTTAAACTATGTTAGCGGAATTTTCTTTTATTCGTCTATGCATTATCATGGGACAGTTACTTGTTCCAGTTTTCAGAAACAGTTTTACACGTAATTTAAATAACTTAAGCGTTCATGTGTAATTGCAATAACTCGGCTTGTGAGTGTATAAATATGAGCATGTACATAAACCATATATTTTATGCTTTTCAATTAAATACTGATCTGAATATTTGAAATTACAACTGTGAAAATTAGTCACTTCATACTAGAAAATGAAAACAATAACTTCAAGAACTTCAATTTGTTATTAAAAAATGACACTAGTGAAATAAAATACAATCTTACATTGAAACAATTATATATCCTATATGTAATTTGTTTTTTTTCAATTTTTGTTCATCACTTCAGAAAACAATCATTAACTTTAGTAAAAAAATGCATGTAAAGCACTTGAACGTTTACCTCAAAATAAGTGTTGACGTCAGTGAAGAATCAAGAAGCTTTCTCCTTCTTTGAGACACTCGACATACATAATGAACATGTGGAGAAAACATGCATAGTTGTTTAACATATATATATATATATATATATATATATATATATATATATATAGATATATATATATATATATATATGTATTAACAATCTACAAAAAGCATCAATCAAACTTCAAAATGCATTTAAATGGTTTATGATTTTTTCATCAAAGAATATATTTTTTTCACAATGTCCATGATTCCGTATTTTCAAGATTCAAGCTAGTTTTTTGCAGTTCCATATTCCGTATAGATATTGGTTCCTATAATGCTTCTCTGAAAGTTTTAGCAGGTGTTTTACTTGAAAAGCATGATGCTTCGAGTATATTTAATATAGAGCACCAAATATCGTCATCATTTTATGTTTTTACACGATTTTCCCATTTAAGTTTAAATAAACAAAACAGAACATCTGCTGAATTTTGTCGTAAAATAAAACTTTATTTCACATTTTGTACAAGAAATGCAAATTGAAAAGTTATACCATCAATAATATTAATATTAATTTGGAGAAAAGTTTATATGTGTTATATTCAGTATGAATGTAGACATTATTAAATCCCTGCCGAATATAAACAAAATAACTTTGTTATTGAAACAGTTGCTTATATTATGGATCCAGTTTGAACAACTGTAAATGAATCAAACTAAAAGGCCTGACACTTACTAGAATATTAGAAAAGAAATAATTTGGGCTAATTAACTTATAAAATATAAAAATAAAAGATTTTTATTCAAAAACTGGATCGATTTAAACATACTTTACATTCATGACATTCGGGCAACATCGACACAAATACTATTCTTAAGAAGCTAGAGTATATACACAATTGGATAGCAGAAGTAAATATCTAAAAACAATCACTTGGAAGGAAACCTTAAGAACGAATGTATCTACAAGGACAATGGTTAAAACAAAACGTTTTATTAATTTTCAAAACAAATCTCTCGAAAACATGACGAATAAGCAGATATATCAGAAATATATTAAACAGTTCAATGAAAAGCCATATATCCATGGTTATTGGGCATAGTTGCTAGAATTCTTGGTATTACATAGTTCATAAATCCATCGTGAACAATAACACCAAAAAGTTTAAAAAAAATTTATTACATAACATTATAAAAACAAATTTAAATTTATATATCTGGAAAGTGAAAGATTGCCCTTTGTGCATTTATTGCAATGAAGTAGAAGATTATGAGGACTTTTTTGTTAAATGTAAGGCTTTAAACGATCCGGAATACAGAAACTTATTAAGTATATTAAGCACATTGTTCTGGGGTATAAAATTACTCAAAAAGAATATAATGTTGTAAACATTGTTTTAAGTCAGGTTTCTTATTGTTTTTATCAACCATTTACCACATTGTGTGTTGATGTTAATTGTACTTTGTGTATGTTTTATGACGAAATAAATGGATTGTTAAAGACTGACAATTCCAAAAAAAAAATAATCTTTTATTTCACTTGACTGAAATTGGTATGTGTTACCACGATTTTACACATATAACAATTAATTTTCGGATTACATCTAATCTTGATAAAAACGACGTATATGATTAGTCAAGTGACGTATTTCTGTGGTAAAACGAATGTGATGTCAAAGAAACAAGTAACGTCATTGACGATGCCCCTGTTCAACCAGTCGAATGCAATTACCCTGGAAACTTTATTTTCTAGCGTTGTTGATGTATTATCCAACATTACCAGCAAATAATGAGTGTACATATAAACATGAACTATTTTAAAATTGCGTTTCATCTGTGTATCAAAGCGTTTGATTAAAGCACGGATAATCGTGATCTTTTTCACGTGCACTGACCAAACGTTTTTTATACACCGATGAATCGCAATACTAAAAAAGTTCATTTTTTAATTTGCTTCAAATACCTACGCGTTATGTGGTTGAAGAAAGTCAAAAATGCACATGCGCTTTTTGCAGTGTATCAGACAGCACTCACAAGGTCGATTCGTACTCAAATTAAACGTTTTAGGTGTGCAAGCGAATAACCATTCACGTGCATGTGGAGCAAAAGTACTTATCCGACCCGTCGGACACGCTTAGTGGCAGCTAAATCGGCAAGTCACAGGCATTCTGCACGTGCCTTAGGGTCGGATATTCCTATCCTCCCCGCAACTTACAGTTCTAATGAACTACAGCAGTATTTGAGGGAATGGTCAGTTTAAAGATACTTAAACATATACAGCCAACATTGCAACCTTGTATTTCATAAATTTTATATACTAGCTATATTGAAAGAGAATAAAATGAAAACAGAGCTTTTTATGCTTCACTCCGAGAGAATGTTTCAATTGCTCATGCTGGGTTAATGACGGGTTTTCAATAAAAACAGAGTCACCAATTATACGGTAGGCGCCTGTCTAGACATGAAAATTCTACACTCACTTCTTAGGAAATGTCAATAATATGAACTGACAATGGCTTATGATAGAATACAGACACATTTCTACATGAATTAATGGATATTTGTTGAATTTCGGTGTATTATAAAGAATTACTCTTACAAAGATAAATGAGAATTGTAATAAAAACATTTCATGTAAAATTTAGAAAACAAATGATGTTTTGGGAAGTGCTATCTTAGAATTAATTATTTAATGACAGTCCTCATTAACTTGATTCTGTTCCAATTTATTTGATTATCAATAATAACACCAAGAAACGTAGAAGCTAGTGTTGTAGTATTCGTGTTCAACGAAATGGAAGTGGTCTGTTTGGATTAATAAAGATTATAAATCACCATACATTTAGATCTATCAGGATAAACTATTTTCGAGGAATGCTATTTGTTAGATTCCAATTTACGACAAACCGTACTAATTTAATCTTTCGAATTTAATTGCTTATAAATAAAGATCTCTACACCCGTATGACTAGTGTCTTGTTCAATTGTTCTAGTTTTCATATGCAACGAAATAGTAGTTGTTTACATGTCAAAAATTTCATACATTTAGAATTATCATTATGAATAAGTGTGTTGTTGCTTGGGCATCAGGAATCCAAATATTTCTGCAATGGTACTTAAAACTATGTTATATATGAAGCGTTCGTTCTTGTTTGTGAGTTGTTGGATCATCTGGGCTACAGTATGGTCATGGTCAGATACAGACGGGATATATATATATATACGAACAATGGCACGATAATTAACATACATTTCATAGATATTACATCACACACTACTACTGGTAGTAAGGGGGAGGGTTTCGCTACTCCATTTGAGAGTGACATGGACGTGGTGTATACATATGAGTACAGCATGTGTTCATTACCAGGAGATGACTCCTGGACACTGCATGATACTCACACCGAGTTCATCATGGATGGTAAACAGTGCCTTGCAGGATATTTCATTCTTGAACTTAAGCACAAGGGAAGCGTTGTAGATAACAATATTACAGCAGCATTGTTTGTACACAGAAATGGAAGATCATATATATCTAGTCATAAATACAAGAACTTTAAACTTAAATCAACAAATATCGAAACAATATCAGGTCCAGCCCTGACATTTTTCGACGAAACCCTCAGTCATGGCGGTGTTATTGCATTCCCATGTAACAGTCAGGAACAACTGCTTCTAGAGTGGATCAACAGACCGAGGCTTCACAACTTGTCGCCTACTGAGCTGATAGAGGAAATAAGAAAGTTGCCTGCATTCCTTGTACCTGTTGGTTGTAAAAGCAGTGAAAACAAACACATGGAGTGGAGAGTGTGCTTTTCCGGTGAACAGAAACTCACAGACAGTGTCAATGAGTCTCAGTATAATTTGTACATATTACTAAAATTCATCACAAAAATGAATTAAAGCAGTATGTGAAGAAACTTCCTCCTACACATTGAAAAAGATTGTACTCTTGTATTTCGAATCAAATTCACAGGACTTATTTGTAAGAGATAATCTGATTATTGGTTTCATTTCCTGTCTTAAAAGCTACAAGAAGCTTCCGAGATAATTTCCTCTCCTACTACATAATCCCAAGCAGAAACCTGCTGACAGGCAGAATTTGTACTAATAAACAACAGTAGCTTATTGCTAAGCTAGCCGAGCTTATACATGAAGGTCCTCGTGTGATACTAAGATGCACAAAAGTGTTGGCAGCCTTGAGGATGTCTGCAGCTGAGTTGGCCGAGAAAGGCCGCTGAAGGAACACGCTGGAGAAATTTTGGCTGGAGAAAATGAACATATTGTTCACATTCTTTACACTTATTACATCTGGCATGGAACAGAAGGAAGCGATTCAGCTGTTTCACATTGATCTACACTACATCAGTGTATTGGACAGCATATGGGACATTGTGTGGCCTCTGTGGAGACTGTACGAGCTAGAAAGTATAAGTGATATAAAAGAAATGAAAATGGTCCAAGCATTGTCATAACAGGTGAAAACATTGAATTACAAGCAATTTGAACAAATGGTACATGGTGTATCTTGTATTTTAAACAGACAACTCCAATGTTCTTGCATAATGCAAAATAATCATTCGTGTATTGCATATATAACTATTAACTTATTGAATAACATAAGTTCGGCTTGCTACATTCCTTTTGGGTAGAAATGTAAGATCCATAAATAACAAGTTTCAAGTAAGAAATACTCATTCACATTTTTTAAAACAGCATATAACTCTTTGGTGACAAAGATGGTGAAAAGCATTTACATTGAGAAATCTGATGTATTTTAATTAGTCAATGGCTACGAAGAATAAGGTTAAATAATAATAAGATTAAATAAGAATAATGTAAAAATTAGGTGCAGTAAATCAAAACTCAAGACTGAAACACCTATTCATATGTCTGTCTGTATGATAAAAAATGTGCATGCTTTACATGAATCAATGGAATCTCATCCGGGCACACAAATTATTACAATCATCATTTTAACATTATTTTAGTGCATTCAGTCTAATACCAAAAGTGGTTAGAACTACTTCTATGTACTTGAGTATATAGCACTGTCACAAGGGACCCCCATTTAACGTATCTCCGGAAGACGATTATTATTTTTAGTAGTGCGGCGGGAAATCGACCTGCGACCCTGGATTGAAAGTCAAGTGTGTAACCACTAAACCAGGAATCAATCACGTGATTGTGAAACAAGCTATCATAACATTTTATTATTAGCTCTCGTTGGTACATTATTAGCTCTCGTTGGTACGATGATACATGAAAGGTTGGTATTGTGTTGTTGGGGAAACCGGAGTAACTGAGAAAATCAACGTGTCAGGCTTGGTGACCAGAAACAAACCTTACGTGCGCCCAAGCCAATGATCGAGCCGGGTCGCCTAGGTAAGAAGAGAGCGCGCTTACTTCTGTGCTTTAAAGGTCAACCAAAAACATAGGACAGAACGTATGTTAAACATGCGTCAAATATATTCCGTCTTGTGATTAAAATCATTATGTGATATCTTGAATACAACATCTCAATGAAACATATGTTTAAAATAAATAAGGCAATATTCCTGGCATAGTCAAAATGAAGCAATCCGAAGACCATCACCGTTATGTTTGTGACTGTGCGAAAATACAGCAACCTATTTGGACTTACAGCCTTGCTAAAGACAACTATCATTTAAAGTGACACTCTTATTAGAATACAAAGACATAAATAACAAGCATGAAAGTTTAAGTGATAATCCTTCAACTACCTCCTAAATAATGCATTTATTGAAAATATTAATGACTGATAACAAGATAGAAATCGTGTATTTTATAGCTATATACGGAAAAGTATTAAATGATTGGTGGGTGCTAAAATATTGACTGCGATCTACTATCGTCTCATAAGGTAGAAAAACCGTGTTGTTGCACCTTTCTTTCAAATTAAACCCTATCCTTCATAAAAACATTGACTTTATTCATTGTTTTCGGTATACATCTATTAAGATAATTGTATTAAGTGTGGTCAATCGTATTTGGAAAGAATGGCTGCATCAAACAAATAGTCATGTATACACAATGAACAAACAGATGTAGTCATGTATACAAATTTAACAAGTAGATAGGAGACACATTCAACACTTGAATATCATAAAAAACATTCAAATTGGTATCAAGCTTGTCAAATGTAACCTTTCGGGTTGATTGTTCATTTTGCTCATCCAAGTTTCCAAGTTTAACGGTTAATAATGTTTCAAAAAATGTTTACTTCAAAACACCAAAACACCTCAATTGTTTTTTTTTTCGAAAATAAATGTCATTACTACAACGATCAATACTGGCCTTGTATTTCGCACTATTGAAAGTGTGATCATTATGAAAATGATAATCCAATGATGTCAACATGACCTTCAAAGGTAAAATAAGTAAGATAACAGCATGCATTAACCAGTTTTTTTTTTAATTTGTCCGCATTAAATGGTTGCATGGTTGTATTAAAACGAGCACACAAATACTTCAGGTTATCTTTTATAACCTAACAGTTTTATCAGCCGCTTTGTCAAAGGACTAGCGCACCTGAAGTGCAACGTTGTCGAAATCAGGTATAGCTTGATTTACAGAAACTTGATAAATCGTACGTACGAACTTCTCTATTATTAAAGTATTCGATACTATTATTATATTTTTCTTAAGTACAACATTAACCCGGATCACAATGAGGCGGTGAGGAGTTTCAGGTATGATACAAACATTAAACTTTAACTTTAAACTTTAAACATTTCGTATTCAATTATGTAACCGAGTGTCCGATTGAAATGACAAAAATATGTTTTTTAATAGATATATTTAAATCCTCTTTATCACTACTCGAAGTCAAAAGTTATGTTTAAAGCTTCATGGAAAAACGGCGATACTATAATACATTTAAAGTATATACGAATAGGTTTTGTAACAAACGTGCAGCACAAAAAAAAACGAAAACAAAATTCAATGTCGAAGAGACCTAGATTGTTTTGTTTTTTTCATTTTCAATTTGAGACTCTTAACGCGGAAGATAAGAAAGATGTGACGAGTTTTCAAGTATAAAACTTTAATATAAGATTTTTTTTTATTTTACCTTAATTTGTTCAATAAAGTTCATTACTAGTAAAGCAAAAATAAAATGAATTGCATGTTATTATTCTTATATCTGTATTTTCTGCTTCCATATACACTTTTCAATATGATCTCAATTGTGAACGTGTTCAATATAAACATATTAAATGAATATATTTTTTTTTGTTCATAGATGGAAGTTAAACTTGAACTTTCTATAATGTTATTTTAACGAGCAATTCATAACACTTTCGTTTTCCATGCATTATGTGTAGGAATCACCAACTTAAATATTAAGTATTCAGATGTGTGTAGATAAGTAAATATTGCAGTGACTCAGTGGCAGTGATAAATAGTTTTTGTCGTTTACTCATGCCTCCAATCAGGGTTCAAATTTTGTATTTTTGACTACTAAAACAGATCAACATTTTCATAATAGTTCTAAAATTGTCCTAGTGGCCAGGGTTTTCTAAACTGCATTGCATTCAACTAGCCAGGTAAAGGTTAACCACAGAGCAATCGTCGGATATCCCGACAGTTTAAACTTTGAACGATGGAGACAATCTTAAAATTCTAACATGTGGTTTATAGGCCAGTGACCCTGTGGCTGAAAATGCAAATAAAGAGAAAAAAATCACAGAAATGATTTTTGCATATTTGTGTTGTTTGCTATATACTCTGTGTAGAAAAAAGTATAGAAAAATATAACGGTGCAAAATGTGATTTTGGGGGTAAAATGTTGAAAATTGCAAATAAAAGTATGAATTTCTGGAAATTGTCTGTATCAAATTAGGATTTAGCAATAACCCCCCCCCAAAAAAAAAAAATAAAAAAAAATAAAAAAATAAATAAATAAATAACTGTATTTAATAGATATTATACAGCACCATAGCATACCTAATGTTTAGACACATCATATAATGTTAAACATGATTTTTTGGGTAAAATGTTAAAAAATGTAATCAAAAGTATGAATTTCAGGGATTTGTCTCTATCAAAATCAGATCTAACTATAGAAATTTCAGAATAACTATATTTGTTAGATAGTATACAGCACCATAACATTTCTATTGTGTAGACTCATCATATATTGTTAAATGTGATTTTTGGGGTAAAATATTAAAAAATATAAACAAAAATATGAATTTCTGGGATTTGTCTATATCAAAAATAAATCTAGCAATAGAAATTCAGAATATTTATATTTATTAGATATGAATTTCTGGAGTTTGTCTACATTGAAATTAAATTTAGCAATAAAATTCCGTAGTAACTGTATTTAATAGATAGTATACAGCACCATAACATACCTAATGTGTCGATTATTTATAGTGAAATATGATATTTCGAGTAAAATATTAAAAATGTAAACAAAAGTAAACAAAAATATGAATTTCTGGAATTTGTCCATATCAAAATTAATTTAACAATAAATGTACCAGACTAATTTTGTACTTATTATACAGCACCATAACATACCTTATATATTTACACATTAGCTTTTGTGAAAAGTGAGTTTTCAATAATAATTAATGTTCCCTTTCTGGAGTTTGCAAAGAACTGGACGAATTTAAGCTGAAAGAGTACCTAAATTACTGTATTCAACTTATATTAGACTGCTCTACAACAAACATAAGTTGCAGATTATCATAAAATGAAAAAGGTGTTTATTTGGTTAAAGTGTTATATCTATAAATGAACTTGAGAATTTCTTGAATTTGCCAAAATTCATAATGGAATTTAGCATTGACATATCAGAATAACTGTATCGCATTATCTTATACATGGATATTAATTGTATTGAAATTTCACAATTAGGGAAACAGGTTAAAAACATAAACAGAAGCTGAAATTTTCGGGAATTTGCTGATTCTCAAATATAATATAAACAAGAGGCCCAAAAGGGCCTATACTCTACTGGCATGGGTTTTGTGGTCATCTCAATCCCGAGCATGTATGTATGGGTAAAAGGCATCAGACATATATTTTATGTTTTGTATTTGGGTTACCTGAAAACGTAGCACGTTCAACATCTGAGCCCAGAAAGTATTGTAAGCAGATAAGTTGCATGAACTATTTTAATACAGTAAAACTGCGGTCGTTCGAACAAGCGGTCGTTCGAGAACCGGCGTTCCTTCGAGGTCGGAGCTTGAACCCGAACTTTTTGCCTTCTATTTTCATATAAAATATTCATACGCTTCATCGAAACCTAATTATGTCGAAGAATCGAGCAATATTCTCGGTCCCAAGTACACAAACCATGCACAAAACCTTATGGCTCCCTCGAGGTCATAATTTCACACTTGCCGAACGCGTGTTCCAAAATAAACAAACAATTGCTAGGTAGTAAAATTTTCGCAAGTTGTAAAATTTGCAATGACAGTTGAAAGGCAATTGATAAGGTGTGAAAAACTGTTTAACACTGTTAACGCATAATGACGAGAAGTTAATTGTGAGAAATGTGAATGAGTAATAAAAAATATGAATAAACACTACCATATCGATCTAACATCGGAATCTCTGAAAGGAATTACTTTTGTCACTTTGCTTTGCAATATGGCCATTTGTAAAAAAGTCGATTTAATGATATTTCTTTTACATTTAGTATACATATAGTAAACGACAGCCTTTGAACATATGAGCGATTTCCACAACGCAACACATAATCGGTGTCGTAGTAAACAGACTACTTCACACTTGAAATACACTGAATTATACTTCATAACAGACAGGAGAATTGAAAATCGGGTCGTTCGAAACATCGGTTCCCTCGAGGTTTAGGCTCGGTCCCCGGCGACCTCGAGCGATCGCAGTTTTACTGTATGTGCCAAGTAAAAGTCAACTGACAAAAAATGCTTTCAAAACTGTACTCATAGTAAATATTTCTGTAGTTTTAAAAAGTTAAAAAAATGGTCAAAAGGTCAAAGTCAAGGGCATCCTAGGACAACATTGATCAATTTGAACAAACATTCACAATCAATTGTGCTGAGATGGATTCACGAACACACAAAACGATTTTCAAACCTTTCCAGATTTATGTTTACCAAACCTGTGAACCCTGGGTGTGGCCAGTAATGACACCAGGTGCATAACTTAAACATTCACAACCAATTTTGTTAAGATGAATGCACAAACTACAGAACTTAAAGCTAAAAATGGCCTTTGGGCTTTCAACAAGAACAAGGCACAGTAATTCACAAAATCAACTGCAGAAGCAAAAAGCAAATTGTCTCTCAAAATCCTAGACTTGCAAATTGTCTCCCTTAACTCTAGACTTGAATTTACATGTACATGTAAACTTGGCTAAAATAGAATTCGCTCAAGCAGACCTGGCTAAAAATAGAAAGCATTTCATGGCCCATAATCTAGGCATTCATGTGCGGATCTGGCTGGTTATCGAAAGGAACCGAGCTCTAATGAATATCTAGATACTGTACAAGTTTCATTGAGATACAATTACAACTGAAGACTGTATCGTGTTCACAACCAATTGTTTACACAAAAGCATTTTTTATACTATCAAGGGCCATAATCTAGGCATGCATGTGCGGATCTGGCTGGTTTTCGAAAGGAACCGAGCTCTAATGGATATCTAGATACTGTACAAGTATCATCGAGATACAATCAAAACCGAAGACTGTATCGTGTTCACAGACGCACGGACGCACGAACGCACGGACGCACATACTAAGTACACATTACCATCGCATAAGCTCTTCTTGCCTTTGGCCAGTATAGCTAAAGATGACCTAAACACGTTTATTATTATTATTATTATTATTATTATTATTATTATTATTATTATTATTTAGAATTTTTCATCATTAGCTAAATAATCAATCATAGCAAGGAAGTGAAGTCAACGTCATACAATGTTTAATATAACTGCACATCGTCTCGCAGCAAAACCAATGACGTTGAAATATGATATACACACAAAATATTGGACTAATGAACTTTTATATGATATTTAATCATGAGAACTTAGTTATTGAGCAGATGCTTATGTGGAGTAAGCAAATGTTAATGTGAAGTCTGATAGCGTTGGAGGTTCGACAAGGGGTCGGGGTATGAATAAGATTTAAAATGCTGTCGGGATTCTGTCGCGACCTACATTCTCTGGCGTAAACGTCGATAGAAGCTTGTTACACTGCAATTGCAAGAAAGATAATGTGAAGCAGATACGAAGAGTCTAACCAGTTGTGTTGCATCATATGAGGGTAATGCTAATGAAGCAAAACAGATTGGTGAAAATGTGGTAGATAGAGAACTGGGCAAAACTACCAGTATGAACGAATTCACTTTTAGAAAGAGACACCATTGTGCTTATGAATGACAATGCTGGAGTCAAAAGTGATGATGAAGTGTTAAGTATTACAGATTGCGGGTATTTCTACAAGGTCAGGACTGGAAAAGACACACTGTTTTGAACCCCGTAGAAAGGGGTTAGGAAGTCGTGAGTAACAAACTACTATATCCAGTGACAACTTGAACAGCACCAGTTCAGGCTATATTATGAAAGTTGTACAATGCGCTTGTAAAACTGTCTGCCCTAATACAGTAACATGCACCTGCAAGAAGGCTGAATTTGATTGTGTAAGGCCTGCTCCACATGCAAATGCTGTAGGAATGCCATCAGCGTTTAAGGTTGTGCATATCTAATGCTACATTAAGGCACTGACATTGCTACTCTAATCAACTAAAACAGAGTCTAATAAATGTAAAATTAACCAATTATACATATGTTACAGAATATCTAAAAACTCACTTTAACTATAAAACATGAAATATAAAAAGTTACATATTAATTCTTTGGGGCTTGTATTCATTGTTTGTGATCATATTCCAGAAATCAACTTTCTCGTTTATGCTTTCAGAACTTTGTATCTCAAAACCACATGTCTTGTTTAATCTGATAGCATAAAGTTTTTCAATGTTATTTTCCACGAAATGTAACTCATGTCAGTTCTGCTAAATAGTCTCCTTTTTTGTGAAATAATTGTTATGTCGTTGATCAACATACAGGCAAATACCAGAAATTCGCAAATACATTTCTTTCTTTTTTCATGTATTTTTTTTGGTTAATATTCAGCTATTTAAGCTGTTTCTATACTTTAAAGTGATTTATTTTTCAATATATGGCAATTGAACATGTAAGTAATTGATTCCAAATAATCCATGTTCTGTAATGTTTAACCCTAAAAATCGCACTGCTTACAATTCGATCTAATGTTTCAAATGTTTAACTGCAAAATTCACCTTTTACACAATACAATGTTTCTATACTTAAGATTTGCTATACTGTAATATAATAGCTATTAAATAATTAATTCTGGCAGTATTCTAACAAAATTTGGCTAAATCATTGGCAAATTCCAGAAATTCTCACTTTTATTTATTTTTTCATTTTACCCAATAAATCTCATTTCTCACTCTACAATGTTTATATACTTAAGGTTTGTTGTACTGTCCTATAATTTCTATTAATAATGTACAGTAATTATGGAAAACTGTATTGCAACAATTGACACAATTCTTGGCAACTTCCAGAAAATCTCATTTTTATTTGATTTTTCAAACATTTTACACCACAACTCACACTTCACACAATACGTAGTTTTTAAACCTTAGGTGTGTAATACTGTAGTAAAATATCTATTAATTACGATAATTCTGATAATTTTATTGCAAAATTTGACAAAGAAATCGGCAAATTCCAGAATTTCTCATTTTCATTTAATTTTCCAAACATTTTACCCAAAAAATCACATTTCACAAATTTACGTACCTTCTATACTTAGGTATATTATAATATAATATGATATCTATTATATACAATAATTCTGGTAATTTTATTGCAAAATTTGACAAAGTTATTGGCAAATTCCAAATATTCTCATTTTCATTTAATTTTTCAAACAATTTACCCAAAAAAAACATATTTCACAAAATACAGTGTGTTTTTTTTTATATTTCGGTATATTAAACTGTATTAAAATATCTATTACATATAGTAATTCTGGTTATTTCAATGCAACATTTTACCCCAAAAATCACTTTTCACATAATCACGTAGTTTCTATACTTCAAGTATGTTTTACAGTAGTATAATCTCTAATTAATACAGTAATTCTGGGAATTTTATTGCGAAAATTGACAAAATTGGCAAATTCCAGAAATCCTCATTTTCATTTATTTTTCAAACATTTTACCCGAAAAATCATCATTCTCAAAATACGGTATTTCTTAACTTTCGATATATTAAACTGTAAAATAATATATATCTTATACAGTAATTCTGGTTATTTTATTGCAAAATTGGACACTGTTATTGGCAAATCCCAGAAAATCTCACTTTTATTTAATTTTTCCAACATTTTACCCCAAAAATCACATTTTGCACAATGTGATTGTTCTATACTTTTAGTATGTTAAATGTGATGCCTGATTTGACACAAATCCACCGAAAAAAAATCTGTGCATTTTTCCCCCATTTTTTTTATGTTCCCTGGACTATTAGAATATATCAAATATTCAAAAAGTTGTTTAATGAGGAGTGTATTAATATTCATATCTGCTCAAATAGTTTACACTTACTATAAATATAATATAATATAATATGTATAACAAAATATGCGTGAACAAAAACGTGTTCTTGAGGATATAAACATTTTAGATGTAAGTGAGTCCATAAAACACAATGTTATTAAACTAGTAATTTTCGCTATAAACATGTTTATAAGTACAAACAGGCAATACAATATAAAAAAGAACAGATTTGTTTCATGTCCTTTAGCGGCTTCATTTTTAACGTCTCCTCTTAACCTTTCTGTGGATTCTGCTCAAGTAAAATATTGCTGCTTTAACCTTTATTTACAGAATAAGCAATGGAAAAACCCGTCCTGCTTGATTTGCGAGGTCATGGCCACTTCGGTACAGATGTAAATGGTATGTAACTTATAATGACACTCCTATTAGCATTAAGGTATAATATACTGCTTCTTAAATATATGTTCTCACAGATGCATTTTCCTATGGTATTGTCTCTTATTTCCCTTTGCAGTGGTTTGAACGAGTCGAATTTAAAAGAAAAGTCGGGGATTGTAGTACTGCATAAGAGTGTTGTGTTGAATGTAAAATTTCTGATCAATAAAAAGTTCGGTAGGATCTATCAATTCATCAATTCCGTAACATATGAGCAGCATTTTTATTGACAAAGGGTATCTCGATACAAATTTAAAAATGCTTTGCTTAACTTGGTTTTCTAGGGTCAATTTTGTTAACGTTGGTTCAATAAGAATGTCCAAAACAAACATTGTTCTTAGATCTGTAATTATTCATTTTTAAATCGATAACCGGGCTGTTGTTATGTATTGTGAAATAACATTCACAAATACTCATAATTATGAATTATCATATACGTGAACTAATTACAGAGAAAATCATCAACTGATAACTTTAATAAGGAAGAAATAAATAATAAAATAAGTATTTAGTAGTTCGTCCAAGTAAAATGAGACTTGCACTCCCACTGGAGTGCAATAGGTCATGGGTTTAATTCCCGACCACGTCATATAATAGGACGTTGAAAATGGTACTTCCATGACTGGAGCTCAGAATAAGAAAGCAAAACTTGGATACTTGGAGTTCTCATTGCTGGTTTAAATCACAGGGTAGTGGTATTCCATGTATATGTACCTTACAACGGTATCGTCAAAAACGCAAGGGGTCTTTTAAAAACAAATACAAGGATATTGCGCCTGGATCTGCTTGCATCACATTTTGTTTCTTCAACAATCTTGATGTGATAGTAAATTGCGGTCTTGGTTGACAAATGTTCTTCTTGCCATTTAATTTTTCACAAGAGAGAAGTCCTAAAGCAATAGACATTTTATGGTCAACACGGAAAAGAAAATGTAACAGTATATAGCCATACCCTCAAAACATTTTACAATTTTGATTTGCAAAGATGGCAAATAAAAGGAAAGCAGCAACTGCGTAAGTAGTAAATGTGAGTTTGGGATTTTATGACAGCATGTTGTTCACCTTTCACTAGTCAATTAGGTCAATAACTGTTTCTTCCTTGAAGTTTGGCAACCAGTCGATCGACTGGTCGGCATCTGCGTCGCAATATTTCTTGTTCGCACCCTTTTTAGAAATAAGAATGTTGGAAAATTTTAAATATGCATTAAAACACTGGAAAGTGATTCACGCTTCTCCATGAAATCGATAAATATCACATATGATGCGTGTGTTTCCTAGACGGAATTTTATATTGCTGTAGGGTTACCAGATAATATTCATGAAGCGTCCGTTCGTGTTTGTGAGGTGTTGGATCATCTGGGCTACAGTGGGGCCATGGTGAGACACGGGCGGGATATATATACAGACATTGACACGAGAGTGGGCATACATTCACCAGCATATACAGTGACTATTTCTGGCAGTAAGGGGGAGGGTTTCAGTGCTCCATATGAGAGTGACATGGACATTATGTATACGCATAACTACATCATGTGTACACTATCAGGAGATGCCTCGCAGACACTGCCTGACACCCACACTGTGTTTACTTTGGACGGTGATGACTGCCATGCTGGATATTACAATCTGGAACTAAGACACATTGGTAGAGTTCAAAACACCGCAATTGAAGCAGCATTGTTTAAACACAGCAATGAAAGAATATATCTCTCTAGTCATAAATACACGAATTTTATGTTTAAATCATCAACTACCCTGAAACTGTCCGGCCCAGCTTTGACAGATTTTAGAAAATGCATGAGCTATGACTCCGTCTATGCAATTCCGTGTACCAATCAAGAACAACTGCTCTCAGAGTGGATCAACAGACAGAGGCTTCACAACTGGCCGCCACCTGAGCTGATAAAGGAAATAAAAACGTTACCAGCATACCTTGTTCCTGTTGGTTGTAAGAGTAGCGAAAACAAACACATGGAGTGGAGAGTGGGCTTCACCGGTGAGAAGAAACTCATAGAAAGTTTTAACGAGTCCCAGTATAAATTGTACATAATACTGAAATTCATAAACAAAAGTGTACTAAAGCCAATTTGTAAAGACTCACCCTCCTACATTATAAAAAACGTTGTTCTCTGGTTGTTTGAATCAAATTCACAAAACTCTTTTTCGAGAGATTATCTGATTGTTGATGCCATATTCTGTTTCGAAAAGCTAAAGGAAGCCATCAGAGACAATCATCTTTCCTACTACATGATCCCAAGCAGAAACCTGTTGACAGGCAAAGTAGGTCATAATGAACAAAAGTTGCTGATTGCTAAGCTAGATGAGCTCATACAGGAAGGTCCCCGTGTGGTATATAGATGCCCCAAAATTGCGGATGCACTGCAGATGTCTCCAGCTGAGCTGGAAGAAAAGGGTCGCTGGAAAGACAAGCTGGAGAAACTGTGGCTGGAGAACAGGAGAACACAGTTTTCATACTGGACACTTGGCATGACGAAACATGCGATTCAACTGATCAGGAGGGACCCAAACTACATCACTGAAATAACGAGCATAAAAGACATGGTGTGCCCTCTGTGGCGACTGTACGAGGGAGAAGATATATGTGATATATTTGATATGAAAATGGCTCAAGCGCTTTCATAACAGGTGAAAACATTAAAGTTAGCATAGATTGGCAAAATGAGTGCATATATCTAGGACTGAACAGCGGTTTCATGCGATGTTTTAAGTCATTGTGGCATGATTTTCAAATACATACAAAACAAATGTATCAGTTTGAATTATGTTAGAGGGAGTTACCTTTTATTCGTCTATACATTAACTCCCACATGGGACGGTTACTTGTAAGCGACCATTAACCCGTGCTTATATATTAAATCGCTGTCACTTATACGCACGCTAGTTATTTAACTCTTTCCTTGACAACATGGGACATTTTTTATCAACCACTCCCCGCTTACTTCGCTTGGGGGTGAAAACATGTGTACAACTCCTAACGTTTGTTGTCAGACTGAGTAGATAAACAGTATTGTTTCAAGATTTTCGGTGAGATATTGGTTTTTAACAGTGAAATAAAAACATTGCAAGTATTTCACTGCAAACAAGAAAGTGATAAAAATCTGCTTTATTTAATTGTTTATGTAAATCAAAAGTTGCAACTTAATTTCGTTATTTTTAAAATAGCACTTTTATGTCAAAATGAAAATTCTATACAATAAAACTAGTGCATATGTTTTAATATATATTTTGGAAATTAACACAACTTTTTTGTGATCATAGAAATGAAATGAAATAAGACCTTATATTGAAATCAATAAATTACTTCTACTTAATGAATAACAAGTCTATTTTCATTACTTGTGGACAAAATCCTTAACTGAAGAGAAAAAGATATTTGAATGTAAAAATATTTTCCTGAATTAAGCTCTTTCCAATAGTTGTTGTATATATGTAGTTTAAAATGCATTCGTTTTTAGCGCAAACATTTTATGGACATTAATCAAAGAACTTTTAGTAATACATCAATATTCCAAATAATAACACTTAGTGCATAAAAGCACTTTAAAATTAAACAGGGGATGAATACATGACCAAATTACAACGCCATCATTTTATTAATGAAAATTTGAAAGGAATATTTTTCTTAGTTTTAGAGTTTGTTTCATTATAAGTCAAACAGTCTAAAACAAAATCTTATAGAATATATAACGTCGAATTAATTCGAGAAGAGGTTTTCGTCAGTAATTTGTTTTAAAATGTTTTAACTTTTAAAGAACAATAAAAGGTTTGCTAAAGAAATACTTACACTTGGCGATAACATAATGAAATATATATTTTACTTTTTTGAAATTTGTTCATCAGTGTCTACAAATGGAAGCTGTAAATCTTGCAGGGTCTAACTCGTCGATTCCGGGTCACTTTTAAATATACACATTTCTGAATACAGTCCTACGCATATGTACCAGAGAGCGACTGAGATTCAACAAGGGCTTATCAGCTAGTAAATCACTTATAACTGTTAATCTCCCATTAACTTCAGCTGAAAGCATAGCCATCACCAATTGGCCCTCTCTGATCTTATCTGGGCTGGTGAAGTTGAATTCTGAAGAGTTAAGTTAATTTCTTTAGATGCAGTTCTTCAATACATTATATAAAATTGAAAAAAAATGAATGAAATAATAAGGCAATATGGATAATTTCTGTATTTTGTGTTTTTATGATTGTATTAATTAAGAATAGAATTGTCTTTCGTTTTAATTATTAGATAATTTGTATACTGTAATATACAAATAATAATTTATCAATATTAACGTTGTATGGTAATTATGGGAACAACACAGAAACAAATGAAATTAATCCTCACATGGATGTAAAACATAGCACCGACTGCACCGCCCGTCCTTTGTCTTCATTTTCCTTTCCAGTCTGTTTCTTATGTACCGAAAAGAGGGGGGGGGGTTAATGGGTAAATAAGATGCTCAAAGACTTGTCGTGCCCAAGAACCGTATATTTTGTTCAAAGGTCAATGACACTCTTAAGTTTTACAATTTATAATTATAGAGGAATGTTAAAGCTGCACTCTCACAGATTGAACGTTTTGACAACTTTTTTATTTTTTGTCTTAAAACGTGCAATTTTTTTGCATTAATATCTGCAAACAAGTGATAAAATACTGCTGACAAAAGATCAGACCGCAGCTTTACATATTTCCGTCCCAAAATTGATGTTTTATGCATTTTTCTTAAACCTTTAAATAGTAACGGTTTAAGCCATAAAACATTACATTTGGAATCGAAATATGAATATCTGCCATCTGATCTTTTGTCAGCATTCTTTTATCACTGGTCAGCAGATATTTACGCAAAAAAAATCTAATTTCAGGACAAAAAATAAAAAAGTTGGAAAAACGGTAAATCTGTGAGAGTGCAGCTTTAAAAAGAATATTTTGATGATGTTACAAACTGTGAAACACGTTGCTCAGAAAAGGGCTCCAGCTAAACCTAAAATAGCAGCACCCTACTGTCTTTTTACTACGCACTGCTGTGCCCTTTTGCTTCACAGAGTCAATTTTCAGAAAGTATAAAATAATAATTTTGATATTATTATATATAAATGAAAGATAACACCTTAGGTATTCATAACAAACTATTAGTATTGAAAGTAGTTACGACACATACTCATTACAAATTAAAACTTGGCCGATGCAAGTGTCCATAAGGACCAGAAGAGCTCTTTCTGACCCAGCCCTTTACAAATTGTGGCTGGAACAATGAATAATAAGTTTGTAAAACCATTATCAATGAACTTGTTTGATGTTATTCAAGATTGGTACCTTGAAACCCCTCTCTTGATTCAAGTTCTCTTCAAAGGTTTCATAAACAAGGTAACAATAAGGCATGCTGATGACAAACAATCATTTTTGTGAGGAAAAATACAATATTATTTTGCCAATACGACACGTTTTTTAATTCATTGAATGAAAAATGATACATAAATGTTTTAATCATTTATTTATAAAGTTCATGTGTAATGGATGATTAATTTTAGATATATTAAGGTTTGCATCGATCATACGTCTTGAAAATTCACAATGCAATCTTCTGAAATTTATTTAACACTGAATGAACAGTTCTCAGACAGTCCAGTTGCACAAAGTATTACTAATTGACTGACTCATTGTAGTTGCTAATAAAAAGCGTGTGCTAAACAGTAACTTCTTATTTTTT
Source organism: Mya arenaria (assembly GCF_026914265.1). NCBI lineage: Eukaryota > Metazoa > Mollusca > Bivalvia > Myida > Myidae > Mya > Mya arenaria. The sequence goes on along the minus strand of NC_069138.1, from coordinate 4,992,157 downwards.
ACGGAATCACATGACAAGGGTATTTATCTATCCATCTATCTATCTTTCATTAATGTCAAACCCCTACTTCGCGCCTAAACATTAATTTTCAGACACTTCTTCAAGGTCTTTGAAAAGCCCCACTTATTTCAGCATTAGTGTAATATATAATTATGTTTATCGTTTTAATATGAGTCATAAGTGACATCAAACAATTACTTATTCAATAATTATTTATTTGTAACCTTTGTGACAAAATTGTTATTAAGTGTTGAGATAATAAATATCTCCTTAAACCAAATTGAAAATCGCAGTCTCTGTTATTTCTAGCAATGTTTCTAACCCTAGCTAGCAGCTCATGACAGATCATGTAATTATAATTAAATGTCCACCACTGGCCACCACATAGGAAATTTTGGGGAAAAGTGGAAATCTGGTACATATGCGTAGGACTGAATACAGAGGTTATCTCAAACAATATGTACAGCAAAACTACAGTTAAAGGCCTAGTTTAAGAAATGTTTGACATGACAGTTCCCTGCTGTGCATCTCCTGCTAATAGCACTTATGTCACAGTAGGGGCCAATTAACTGTGTATTTGTTTATTGGCTCAGGGCCGTTTAGGGTCCATTTTTATTATAAAATCTCCAAGACTGCACAGCAGGATACTCAAGATCGGAGATCTGATAAGACAATTAGGCAATTAGATTAAAATCAATACACAGATGTTGTTTACATGATTCGTCATTTTTTGATAATTTTCTAATAATTGTTAATCCGAAATATTGTTAGTTCAAAGTTTTGATCTAGGTCCCGACGACTTCGGATTAATGGTGTTTAATTGTATATTCAATTACAATTTGTTTGAGATATGGAAACATAATCAGGTCAAATGTTGACAATTCGGGGGTCGGAATCTAATTTGGTCATTTGTTGACAAATCATGGGTCGAAATAAAATTTGGTCAAATTTTGACAAATCCTTATGGGGTCGAAATATAATTTGGCCATTTGTTGACAATACAGGGTTCAAAATAATATATGGTCAAATTTTGACAAATCAGGGGTCGATATAATATATGGTCAAATTTTGACAAATCAGGGGTCGAAATATAATTTGGCCATTTGTCGACAATTTAGGGGTTGAAATAATATATGGTCAAATTTCGACAATTCAGGGGTCGAAATATAATTTGGCCATTTGTTGACAATTTAGGGATTGAAATAATATATGGTCAAATTTTGACAATTCAGAGGTCGAAATATAATTTGGCCATTTGTTGACAATTCAGGGGTTGAAATAATATATGGTCATTTGTTGACAATTCGGGGTTCGAAATATAATTTTTGGCCATTTGTTGACAATTTAGGGGTTGAAATAATATATGGTCATTTGTTGACAATTCAGGCCCAAATATCACGAACATTCTTAAGTCAAATCTCAACTCATTGTTCCACTTAACAGTATGACATTATTAAAAATTACTAATGTTTTACTATTTTTAAAAGCACATTCTCACATGCGTTATGTTAATCATTAACATGATCGCTAAAAATTCTAAAAAACAAATTCTACAGCACAAGATGTATTTGACTAAAACTCAAAAAATAATAAATTGAACTCAAGTACAATTTTTGCTCTTAATTTTATTTTTTTATAAAATATTGGCCATCTTTTTTATGAACATAATGAATAAGAGAATGCGATTTTAAAAAGGGTAAAGCATTTACAAAATTGAATCATATGATGCTGTAATTTGATAAAAAGAGTTGAGACTGAGATTTGACTGGAGTATTTTCATGATATTGGGGCCAGGAGTCGAAAAAATATATGGTCAAATGTCGACAATTCAGGGGTCGAAATAATATATGGTTTAATGTTGATAATTCACAGGTGGAAAACATCTGGCTGTTTTCATACATGTATTTATATTATGCTCAAGGTAGAGAGCCAAGAACCAAGTATTTATACTTCATTTTTAGCTATTTATAAAGTATTATATATCTAGAAAAGAAAGCACCATTTCTGTCCCATATACATATTTTATTGTAAACATAACTTTTACGAGAATATCATAAAAAAAATGTACATGCAATAGGTTAGTTCTGGAGTAAGTCCCTGAGACATATACGAGGAATGGAACTAGACAAAACAAGTACTACTATATCAATATTTATTAAACAATATAACTATTTATCCTTATCCAAATTAATAATTATGTTTATCAAGTCTATAAAGCATAATTGCTGCAATAAATACAATTGCTATGGAAGAAAAAGAACACATCAGTCTCATAATTATGATGTTTGGAAGCGACCTTGGTTATTTTGTTTCGACCGCAACCTTTTTCTTTAAATTAAATCAAAGATGGCCGGTATTATTGAAATGCAAACTATTATAAAGGTAAGTATCAATGACCAACCTATTTAGAATACACGTTCTCCTTTCCTTCACTTCTCAACTCTAATTAACATATCAGTATTACGAAGCTCTGGCTCCAGTTTGTCGAAAATACTTCAGTAATTATTAAATAACTTACTCAACTCATTTTTCTCATTTTACCACTTAAGGGGACTAGACACCAGATGGTCCAAAAATCCGCAAATACAGCATTTCCTCAAATCATATGTGTTTATGGGTAAATACAAATATACTGACGCTATTTTTAAACTTACCGGGATTTACGTGGTAGACAACTCCAGATCAATTTAGAACAAGACGCCAATGCGGCAACGCCGCATTAAAGCCGGATTTTTATTTGACGATGAAATTTTGCAAACCGAGGATTTGAGCTAGTGACCTAGTATTTTTAACCAAAAAGACCCATATTTATACTTATCGGAGATATCGTTCATATTAAGTTTTATTAAATCCCATTCAATAGTTTTCTAGTTATGCTCCGGACAAGAAAAAAGTAACAAAGGGTAGTAACTCTGTAATTAGCTGAAATAGAGTTATGGTTCTTGTGCACTTCACTTCCTCTCATTATGATCTATCACTGTATGACGTTTTATTAAATTCCATCTAATAGTTTTCAAGTTATGCCCCGACAAGAAAAAAGTAACAAAGGGCAATAACTCAGTAATAAGCTGAAATAGAGTTATGGTTCTTGTGCACTTCACTTCCTCTCACTGTGCTTCACCATTGTATTAAATTTTAATAAATTCCATCTATTAGTTTGCAAGTTAATGTCTGGAAAAAAAATTTGACAGCAAAAAACAAATAAAGGGCAATAACTCAGTAATTAGTTTAGGTAGAGTTATGGTTCTTGAACACTGCACTTCCTCTCACTGTGCTTTACCATTGTATGAAGTTCCAATGAATTCCATCCAGTCCTTTTTCAAGTTATAGTCCGGACAAAATAAAGTAACAAGGGGCAATAACTCAGTAATGAGCAAGAACAGAGTTATGGTTATTGTACACTGCACATTCTCTCATTATGCTCTACCATTGTATGAAGTTTGATTACCATTGGATAAAAACTCTTTGATTTTATTACATAAAATGAAAACTTTTAACGCAAAATTGTTAACGCCCGCCTGCCCGGTTTTCGCCATTCTATAACCTGTAATTTGTCGATGAAAAATGCGGCTAAAATGCGCAAAATCTGCGAAAGATGCATGTGTCGTAAGCAGTGTGATATATCAGTAAGTAAGCTTCAATGCATTGTAAACAACGATGCCAATTTAATGTAAGGTTGTTGTTTTTTATAATTTTCTTTTTTTCTTGCAATTGTATCTTCTGGTGTTTAGTCCCTTTTAGAACCTAACATGGTTCAATATTGCATTTTTTACTCTTAATTGATCATATTCTTTCATAGAAATTATTGATCAAGATATTCGTTCAAAAAGTATGTGTTTCGGGGTAAGAAATGTACTTATTAAAATATTTAAAGAAATATCTCAAAATATAAAAGACCTCCAGTTCATTTCTTTCAATATATGTACACAGGATTTAAAATGTCTACTCAGTCAAGTAAAAACTTCCGAATTTTCGGGAAAGTGCGGCCTTGATTAACAAAATGTCCAATCCAATTATGAGAATTATCATTTACTTATTTAGTTCATTCGAGTTCTCGTTTAGTTTATCATACACAGTTTCCTCCCCTGGTTTCATATTCAAAACATGAGAAAACTGCTCACAAACTCGCTCAAAATGTGATCCTTCCCAGAATATTTTGCCACATCTGGCACAGCAATAAAATTTCTCTACTTTGGAAAACATAGACTGGGGCACCGTTTCTGTCTGTAAAGCAGCTGAAGTTGACATCACAGTAATGGTATACCAATCTATATCATAGTCCAAAAATCTCGAAACAAGCTCTTCTGATTGGTCAAAATTATTGTTGTTTGCTGCTGAATTTTTGCTTTCGTCAGGTTCATCCTTTATTTCAGAACTGAGGAAAAAAGAGTAACAAAAATGTAAAAAATCTTAAGTAGGCAATCATTTATCTACGGTAATGCAGTTCAAACATTTTGACACAGTCCTGCAAAGAAAATTCCTCAAGAAATTCTAATTTTAACAAATTAGTCCTTGAATTTCCATCCCTGTTCTAATGCTTATCAAAATTCATAATCTTATTAATTCGTAAGAGACTTCATTGCTAGTACTGTCAGAAAATAATTAATAAACTTGCAAAGCACCGCTTTGAACAAACATATTTACCCAAACTCTTCAGCTGCCTGTTGGGCAACTAGCTGCCGTTTCCTCTTGGCCAACAGTTTTAGATCTTCTGCTGGGAGTGTTACATATACATCTCCATTACAAACCTGATAAATATATAATAGTTGCGTGATTTGCATACATTCATGTTATTTCATTTAAGATGGTAGTTGGTGAAGTAAGGCTTTTGCAATATGTTATCAAGGAAAACGCTTCATAACTTGTCTGCGAATAAGTGAAAAAGATTGCAATTTATCTGCACGCAATTGTGAATAAGCTCCAGCTACTTGTTACCATTCTGATAATGGAGTTTATGTTCTGTGTTTCTGGCGTTGCACAGGATTTATGTTTAAGCTATCGACTACAGGACTTGTTTTTTGGTATTGTTTTTATGTAATGATGTAATTGAATGTGATTTTCTGGTGCAGCCCTTAATCGGCGAATAATTAGCAGCCCTTCATCGGCGAATAATTAGATCGGCTGATATTTTAATAGTGGTGTAGGTGCCCACCTTTTAAAATTTATATCATAAAATTGCCTTGGCTAACGTATGATTGATATCAGCATTCGGAATTGACCTCCTCCATTTTTATCGAAAACAACCTCGGATGTATGCCAGTACATCAGTAGAAGTACCGGTAGTTTGTAAATTTTTGAATTATATTATTTATTAAATTTAGTGGTTTGGGCTTGTATTTAGAGATCTTAGTTTAATTGATTGCCAGTGAAGAGTATTATTGCAAACATAATTAAGATTCCCAAGAGAAAAGTCCTTAAGATTAACTGCTAAATTGAAATTACTACGCGATCTACTTGCAGCGTAGTTAAAATGTACCGATTTCTGACAATGTAAACCATCCATATACATCAGAGGTTGTTTTCGATAAAAATGGCCGAGGAGCTCAGAATGTGATATCAGCAATGTATTGAAAGTGCAATTTACCTGGCATCTACTGAAAATGTCCCGTCGTGTGACTTGGATGTTGAAATGGTTAAGGACCTCCACTACTTGTTCTTTTGCACCTTCACACATAACATTATAACACTTGTCCGCGCCAACACTGCCTAAGATCTGTAAATAATGGGTTTGGTTGTGAATGCAAAAACATCAATTATGATGGCTAAAATAAATATTCAAAGAGATATAAAACTAAGACAATTTAAAACTACACAGTACACACTATGAATTTTGCAGAAGTGAATGTTGTGTGATAGTATGTACTGTAAATTTTAACAAATGAAAATTGTATATCTTTATTCACTGTACATTGCCGTATGCCATTATAAACTCAAGATTTTTCCAAAGCAATTTTTGTTTTGCCATTATACACTGTGAATTTGACCAAAGTGAATATTGTATGCCATTATGCATTGTGAATTTGACCAAAGTAAATGTTGTATGCCATTATGCACTGTGAATTTGACCAAAGTGAATATTGTATGCCATTATGTACTGTGAATTTGACCAAAGTAAATGTTGTATGCCATTATGCACTGTGAATTTTACCAAAGTGAATATTGTATGCCATTATGCACTGTGAATTTTACCAAAGTGAATATTGTATGCAATTATGTACTGTGAATTTGACCCAAGTGAATGTTGTATGTATGCCATTATGTACTGTGAATTTGACCCAAGTGAATGTTGTATGCCATTATGCACTGTGAATTTGACCAGAGTGAATATTGTATGCCATTATGTACTGTGAATTTGACCAGAGTGAATATTGTATGCCATTATGCACTGTGAATTTGACCAGAGTGAATATTGTATGCCATTATGTACTGTGAATTTGACCAAAGTGAATGTTGTATGCCATTATGCACTGTGAATTTGACCAGAGCGAATATTGTATGCCATTATGTACTGTGAATTTTACCAGAGCGAATATTGTATGCCATTATGTACTGTGAATTTTACCAAAGTGAATATTGTATGCCATTATGTACTGTGAATTTTACCAAAGTGAATGTTGTATGCCATTATGCACAGTGAATTTGACCAAAGTGAATGTTGTATGCCATTATGTACTGTGAATTTTACCAAAGCGAATATTGTATGCCATTATGTACTGTGAATTTTACCAAAGTGAATATTGTATGCCATTATGTACTGTGAATTTGACCAAAGTGAATGTTGTATGCCATTATGCACTGTGAATTTGACCAGAGCGAATATTGTATGCCATTATGTACTGTGAATTTTACCAAAGCGAATATTGTATGCCATTATGCACTGTGAATTTTACCAAAGTGAATATTGTATGCAATTATGTACTGTGAATTTGACCAAAGTGAATGTTGTATGTATGCCATTATGTACTGTGAATTTGACCAAAGTGAATGTTGTATGCCATTATGCACTGTGAATTTGACCAAAGTGAATATTGTATGCCATTATGCACAGTGAATTTGACCAAAGCGAATATTGTATGCCATTATGCACAGTGAATTTGACCAAAGCGAATATTGTATGCCATTATGTACTGTGAATTTTACCAAAGTGAATATTGTATGCCATTATGCACTGTCAATTTGACCAAAGTGAATATTAATGCCGATATAAAATGTGATTTTGACCAAAGTAAATGTTGTACGCTATTATGCACTGTGAATTAGAACAAAGTGAATATTGTATGTCATTATGCACTGTGAATTAGACCAAAGTATTATGCACTGTGAATTTGAGCAAAGTGAATATTGTATGCCAGTATACACTGTGAATTGTTATCCTATTATTCACTAAATGTGACCAAAGTGAATGTTTTATCCCATTATACATTGTAAATTTGACCAAAGTAAATGTTTTATCCTATTACATATTAAATTGGCCCCAATTAGAACTGAACTTAATTGGAAAAAAGAACACCAAATTACGATGACATCTTTGAAAATAAACAATTTTAAATATGTATGTGACTTAAAAGAGAGAGAGAGAGAGGGGGGGGGGGGTAATATTATTACATTTTAGCTCTCTCCTCAATCCGTAGATAGTATATGTGTTAAAGGATCATCATATCAGCAAGTGTACAATAAAATGTCGCAAGATCACGATTTTCAATTGAATACAAACATGGAAGTGTCAGAAATAAAAATAAAAATATAACTTTTATATCTAAACCAGCCAAGAATAAAATCTACATTGGATTTTTTTTTTAAATAACCTCATTGCAAACTAAGAATGAATAATACGAAAAATTTATCGTACAATGATTCATGATAATATGACCTCAATATGTGTTCTTTTGATATTTTATCATAAATAATATTTACTAAAACTTACCAGATCATACGGCATTCCACTGGTTAAAACAATCCTGTTTTCTTTTCTACATATCTACAAGAAAAGATAATCACAAATATAAATTGCTATAGATTCCATCATGTTCAACATTATTTTTTTCTCAATACTTTATAAATATCAGATCCCATGAAAGGTGATACCAAAAACCAAGGTGTTATAATTATATTAACACTTATTGTTTACATCATATACGTCTGCGAAACACTTAGTAGGACCCCAACTATATTTTATAAGCGCCTTTTGCGCCCAGCCACTAACAAATGCAAGAACATTATATTAAGAGTGCAATTGAGTGAAGTATTAAAATTATCATATGAGACATTACTGAATAAATTTATAAAGGGTAAGTCAAGTGGTTTGTTGTCCAGCTAGAGAAGTGGTTAGAGCAATCGCTCCTCACATAGTACCTGGGTTCGATTCCTGGCACGTGTGAATTTGGTTTAGTGGTAACCTGAAGCCAGACAATTGGGTCTTCCTACAGGTACTCTGGTTTCCCCCACAACACAAGATCACACTCTTGCGTAATATCGTGCCAACGAGAGAGATTAATAAAATGTTGTTATAACTTGTTTTACAATTGTTTTTAAACAAAGAAGTAAATGGCAAGTCAAATGAAGTATCATAAAATCTAACAAGAGGGCCATGATGGCCCTAAATCGCTCACCTGAGTAAAAGAGTTTAACCTTGTTATTAATATAGCTTGTTTCTCAAAGAATATTGAACAAGAGCTGTCAAAGTATGTGACAAATGCCCCCCAATGTGACATTGATCTATGAACAAGTACATAAAAAGTTGATCTTGCCTTTATGTGTCAAATACATATTGCAAGTTATATTAAATTGCCTCTGAGCATAGAAAAACAAGAGCTGTCACAGTATGTGACGAATGCCCCCGAATGTGACATTGACCTACGAACAAGGTCAGTACATGAAAAGTTGATCTTGCCTTTATGTGTCAAATACATATGGCAAGTTATTTTAAATTTCCTCTAAACATAAAAAAATACCACCCATACTTGACAACCTACACTGTTATGTCCTTATATTCAGAATTCCCTTGTGAATAAACACTTAGTGTATCTTTCACCTTAGAGGTAGGGACATGGGTCTTGCACGCGACACGTCGTCTTGGTATGTGGAACACATGTGGCAAGTTATTTTAAAATCTGTCCATACAAGAGAAAGTTACAGCCCGGACACGACAACCTATACTCTATGTCCTTATATGCAGCCCTCCATTGTGAATAAACACTAAGTGTGACCTTGACCTTTGAGGTAGGGACACTGGTCTTGCACACGACACGTCGTCTTGGTATGTGGAACACATGTGGCAAGTTATTTTAAAATCTGTCCATACAAGGGAAAGTTACAGCACAGACACGACAACCTATACTCTATGTCCTTATATGCAGCACTCCATTGTGAATAAACACTAAGTGTGACCTTGACCTTTGAGGTAGGGACACGGGTCTTGCACGCGACACGTCGTCTTGGTATGTGGAACACATGTGGCAAGTTATTTTAAAATCTGTCCATACAAGAGAAAGTAACAGCCCGGACACGACAACCTATACTCTATGTCCTTATATGCAGCACTCCATTGTGAATAAACACTAAGTGTGACCTTGACCTTTGAGGTAGGGACACGGGTTTTGCACGCGACACGTCATCTTGGTATATGGAACACATGTGGCAAGTTATTTTAAAATCTGTCCATACAAGGGAAAGTTACAGCCAGGACACGACAACCTATACTCTATGTCCTTATATGCAGCACTCCATTGTAAATAAACACTAAGTGTGACCTTGACCTTTGAGGTAGGGACACGGGTCTTGCACGCGACACATCGTCTTGGTATGTGGAACACATGTGGCAAGTTATTTTAAAATCTGTCCATACAAGCGAAAATAACAGCCCGGACACGACAACCTATACGCTATGCTTATATGCAGCACTCCATTGTGAATAAACACTAAGTGTGACCTTGACCTTTGAGGTAGGGACACGGGTCTTGCACGCGACACGTCGTCTTGTTATGTGGTACACATGTGGCAAGTTATTTTAAAATCTGTCCATACAAGAGAAAGTTACAGCCCGGACACGACAACCTATACTCTATGTCCTTATATGCAGCCCTCCATTGTGAATAAACACTAAGTGTGACCTTGACCTTTGAGGTAGGGACACGGGTTTTGCACGCGACATGTCGTCTTGGTATGTGGAACACAATTGGCAAGTTATTTTAAAATCTGTCCATACAAGGGAAAGTTACAGCACAAACACGACAACCTATACTCTATGTCCTTATATGCAGCACTCCATTGTGAATAAACACTAAGTGTGACCTTGACCTTTGAGGTAGGGACACGGGTCTTGCACGCGACACGTCGTCTTGGTATGTGGAACACATGTGGCAAGTTATTTTAAAATCTGTCCATACAAGAGAAAGTAACAGCCCGGACACGACAACCTATACTCTATGTCCTTATATGCAGCACTCCATTGTGAATAAACACTAAGTGTGACCTTGACCTTTGAGGTAGGGACACGGGTCTTGCACACGACACGTCGTCTTGGTATGTGGTACACATGTGGCAAGTTATTTTAAAATCTGTCCATACAAGAGAAAGTTACAGCCCGGACACGACAACCTATACTCTATGTCCTTATATGCAGCACTCCATTGTGAATAAACACTAAGTGTGACCTTGACCTTTGAGGTAGGGACACGAGTCTTGCACGCGACACGTCGTCTTGGTATGTGGAACACATGTGGCAAGTTATTTTAAAATCTGTCCATACAAGGGAAAGTTAAAGAGCCGGATGGACGGACGGGCGGACGGACGGTGCGATTTTAATATGCCCACCTTCGGGGGCATAAAAACCAATCATACTAAATGACAGCCAACACTCTTTATGTCCTCATATTCAGCATTCTATTGTGAATAAACACTTAGTGTATCTTTCACCTTAGAGGTAGGGACATGGGTCTTGCACACGACACGTTGTCTTGGTATGTCGAAAACATATGGCAAGACATTTTAAAATTTGTCCATATAAGAGAAAGACACAGTGCGGACACGACAGCCTGTATTTTCCTTCAGGTTGCCATGGCAACCAAAGTTCTGCATGGAATTAATTTCTTTGAACAATTTTGAAAAAGCACCAACCAAGGATCATTCCTATGAAGTTTCATCAAAATTGTCCAAGCGGTTTAGGAGAAGAAGATGATTGTAACCAATTGTTGACACTTTCCCTTTAGGTTGCCATGTCAACCAGAGTTCTACATGGAATTAATTTCTTTGAACAATTTTGATAAAGCACCAACCAAGGATCATTCCTATGAAGTTTCATCAAAATTGTCAAAGCGGTTTAGGAGAAGAAGATGATTATAACCAATTGTTGACATTTTCCTTTAGGTTGCCATGGCAACCGGGCCAAACAAAATTATGTGAACAAATTTAAGAGAGGTCCATGCAAGGACACTTCAAACCAAATTTGCTGAAGATCTATCAAGGGGTTCATGCGAAGAAAATGTTTTTTTTTACTAATTTTAGCTCTGGTGGCCCTTAAAAGGGGCCAAACAAAATTATTTGAAAAGACCTGACAGAGGCCCATGCTAGGATGCTTCAGACTTGAAGATCCATCAAGCAGTTAATAAGATCAAGTTGTTTAAAGGTTTTTCTATTTTTTGCTCTGGTGACCCCTAAAAGGGGCCAAACAAAACCATTTGAACAAAGTTGAGAGAGGACCATGTAAGGATGCTACATATCAAGTATGGAGTCATTCTGACCTTTACTTTCAGAGGAAAAGATGTTTAAGTGACAAGACAATGTAAAAACAAATGACCCCTGAGCAAGGCCAATTTGACCCCGGGACAATAATTTGAATACCTTTGGTGTAGGTCCACTAGGTAACGCTATATACCAAATATGAAAGCTATAGGTCTTATATTTTGGAGAAGAGGATTTTTAAAGTTTTATTATATAAGACTATATAAAAATATTGAAAACCTAAGCCTATGAACACGGGGCGTGGCCAATTTTGACCCCAGGTCTAAAGTTTGAACAATCTTAATAGTGGTCCGATAAACAATGCTTCATACCAAATATCTAAGGCCTTCGCCTTTTGGTTTCGGAGAAGAAGATTTTATAAGTTTTCATCATATATATATATAAGGAAACCCATGACCGCCCGGGTGGGGCCATTTTTTGACCCCAGGGCCAAAGATTGAACAATATTGGTACAAGTCAACTAGATGATATATCTTGCCAAATATCTAAGCTCTTGTCACTACTTGATTTTACGTGTGTATCTATATATGTATATTTGTTATTAATTGTTGTATGTGGCCCATATTGAAAATTGGTATGTGTACTAAATATGTTATCCAGTTTAAATTAAGACGTTACTTGTCTTTGTGAGTTCAGAGAAGATTTTTTAAGTTTTCACTATAACCCATAAAAAACCCATCAGCCCCGGAGTGTGGCCAATTCTGACCCCAGGGCCATAATTTGAACAATCTTTGTAGAGGTCCACTAGACGAGGCCACTAGACGATGAATCATGCCAAATATCTAAGCTCTAGTCCAAGTAAGTTCAGAGGAGAAGATTTTTGAAGTTTTAACTATAAACATATAGAGAATACCCTACCCCCCCGGGGCGAGGCCAATTTTGACCCCAAGGCCATAATTTGAACAATCTTTGTAGAGGTCCACTAGACGATGAATCAAGCCAAATATCTAAGCTCTAAGCAAGGTAAGTTCAGAGGAGATTTTTGATTTTTTTTAATATAAACATATAGAGAAAACCCATGACCACCCAGGGGCGGGGCCAATTTTGACCCCAGGGCCATAATTTGAACAATCTTTGTAGAGGTCCACTAGACGATGAAGCATGCCAAATATCTAAGCTCTAGTCCAAGTAAGTTAAGAGGAGAAGATTTTTGAAGTTTGAACTATAAACATATCAAGTATACCCAAGACCCCCCGTGGCGGGGCCAATTTTGACCCCAAGGCCATAATTTGAACAATCTTTGTAGAGGTCCACTAGACGATGAATCATGCCAAATATCTAAGCTCTAGTCCAAGTAATTTCAAAGGAGAAGATTTTTGAAGTTTTCACTACAAACATATAGAGAAAACCCATGACCCCCCGTGGCAGGGCCAATTGGGACCCCAAGGCCATAATTTGAACAATCTTTGTAAAGTTCCACTAGACGATGAATCATGCCAAATATCTAAGCTCTAGTCCAAGTAAGTTCAGAGGAGAAGATTTTTGAAGTTTTAACTATAAACATATAGAGCATACCCATGACCCCCCGGGGCGGGGCCAATTTTGACCCCAGGGCCATAATTTGAACAAACTTTGTAGAGGTCCACTAGACGATGAATCATGACAAATATCTAAGCTCTAGGCCAAGTAAGCTCAGAGGAGAAGATTTTTTAAGTTTACACTATAAACATATAGAGAAAACCCATGACCCCCCGGGGCGGGGCCAATTTTGACCCAAGGGCCATAATTTAAACAATCTTGGTAGAGGACCATTTGGTGATCCTACCTACCATATATCAACAGCCTAAGCCTTGTGGTTTGGGAGATAAGATTTTTAAAGTTTTTCCTTTCCATTGCCATGGCAACCAGAGTTCTGCATGGAATTCAATTCTTTGAACAGTTTTAAAGGGGACCACCCAAGGAACATTCCTGTGAAGTTTGGATGAAATTGGCTAAGCGGTTTATGAGGAGATGTCGTTTAAAGTAAAAGTTTACGGACGGACGGACGGACGCCGGACAAATTGTGATCACAAAAGCTCACCTTGTCACTATGTGACAGGTGAGCTAAAAAGCCCTACACAATATAAATATAGCTTCCAATATTATTATTATCAGTTTTGAATATGATAACAACTCTGTTATAAAGTCTTTTCTAAAAAATACAATCAAACATGGCTAACTTACCTCAATAGCTCTATAATGGTCAGTGAACGGGTCAGTAATATGCACGTCGACCCCACAGCTTCGAAGCTGTTTCCCAAGCCCTTGTAACATCGTATCCACGACGACTCTCAGATCTTTAGCTGACATTGGGGCACCCGTAATAGGCTTCTGAAAGCTGGGCTACACGAAAAGAAGGAAAATTAGATTAATTACGGTAAATCAACATCATATATCATTTATGACTGTATTTAACATTATTTTGATATAAATTGATTCAATAACTGTTTATAAGTCCATATCCTTAACCTATACACAAATATATTTTCAACCATTTCTGTAACATATTAAACAACAAGACTGCATATTTGCATTCATACTGATTTTCTGTATGATTAAATTTGCGTTCATTTAGCATGAACCAGTCGACCTTTAGAGACCTCTGTAAACAGAGTTTTGCAATGAAGACCTGAGTCATGCATATGTAAAACATCTGAGTCATGCATATGTAAAAAATTCTCGATAATATATTCTTGATAAACCCCAAATATATTACAACCAAAATCATTATAACCTCAAAAAATGAAGTAATTTCAAAGGAAAAAATGAAATTATAATGAATGAGTATCATTTTTCGTGGGTTCATGCAGTATGCGCTTTATGGATTTGCAAAACCGAGGTCAAGCCTACATGTATAAACTGCATGACCGCTTGAATCTATCCTTAAAAACAAATAATACAATGGAAACCACAGGAAGTCCATTTGTAAAGGCTCAACGGCTTTAAAATAATCAACAAAATACACACAGGTTATCGATATCAATTTCATTAAGACAATTATAAACATCAAGTGATTTTTTTTCGGAATTATCTTCACCGCCTGTCCCTTCCAAATTGGGATTTTTTTCAACTTTGAAAAAAATACAAAGTCATGCCAAACTAGTCATGCCAAACTAGCAAATTTAAATATAATAGTAAAAGTACATTTTACTTTTTATGCTTACATTATGCTGTAGAAGTGTTAGTCTTATCAAGATTTTGTTGTTTTTTTTTGAAAAATTCATTTGCACAGTCTGTATTTAATTGGGGAAAATATGACCTTTTTGGAAAATGAACATATTTTTCGCAAGGGGAAACAACCATTAAAAGGCAGTAAATTATACCAAATCTTTTTCACTGATATTGCATGGTTTACATAATAATACTAAACGTTTTAGCGAGTTTACATAATTATACAAAACATTTTAGCAAGTTTACATAATTATACAACTGTTTTAGCAAGTTTACATAATTATACAAAGCGTTTTAGCATTAGTTTACATAATTATACAAAACATTTTAGCATTAGTTTACATAATTATACAAAACATTTTAGCATTAGTTTACATAATTATACAAAACATTTTAGCATTAGTTTACATAATTATACAAAACGTTTTAGCATTAGTTTACATAATTATACAAAACGTTTTAGCAATTCTTTATCAAATCATAAAAAATCATAATTAAAACATACAACTCTCCGAGGCACTTTCTGTCTATGGTCGCCCCTTTGTTTGGCCCGTCGTTTCTCGTTCTTGCTGGGTTTAAGCCACTTCATGGAGATCATTGGCTCCATGTCCATTCCAGGGGACTGCTCTCCAGCTAGCTTCACTAATATGTCGTATAGCTCTATTAAGACAAATGCGTCTAGGGCTGAAATGAAAATTTTGAATATCATAACTAAAGCGACCTTCTATTCAAAATCAATACATACACATGTATAAAAAACAAAAACAAATAATGATAAACCTTTAGCTACTTCCCAAACAATGCATTTATGGAAAATGTTAATTACTGATAACAAGATTGTAACCGTATATTTAATAGCTGGAAACACAAAAATAGTAAATGATTGGTGAATGCTAAAAGATTTACTGTGATCTACTATCGTCTCAATAGGTAGAAATATCATATTTTCTGCAACTTTCTTCCAAATTAAACTCAGTATCCTTTATTAGAACCATGGTTTCCGACACTATTCATCCCTTTTGGTATATTAAAACATTTCTATTAATTGTGATAAATCTTGTTTGGGAGTAAGAGCACATCTTTTAAGAATTATTACACACCACTGATTGTCTTATGATTTTACAAAGACTGGCCACCAAAGGTGTTTCAGTTTTGGTTTAGAGTTTAATTCTGTATTGGAGCGAAGACATTTAAATATGATTTATGTGTTTCATATAATCTATTCTACAATCAAGCACACATCTTTATTAACATTGATAAAGTTAATTTTGACATTTGAAAGATTTAAGAATACAGTTTTCTGAGCAAAGTCTGTAACTTAGACTCAAGAGGTAAGCCAATGAAACACAAACTCAAGACAAGCATGAATACATTTCCAGGGCTTTGCAATACATTAAGATGTCTTCTAAAATCCAAATTTAGTGAATAAATTAAACCAATTAAAGGCGCACAACATAGGTTGATGCAAATGTATATATATTTTATCATTTTAATACCTTTTCATGTTAAACTCATATGACTTCAAAAAAAACCTAAAAACGGATATTTTTTGTGTTCAGATAAAAAAATTGCTTATATAAATGAGGATTTTTATAAAAAGCTACGTGGCCACAACTTCGCCAGTTAAAATATCGCTTAGGTCTAGAAAAAAAAATGTTTGGTTAGGGTAACATCCTTTTCAAAAATAGGTAGAGTAGGTAGGCTTTTTTTTTTATTAGGTTTATATAAGAATGTCATTTCCATCATAGCAGAATGGTGGTGGAAAGTTATCTTCTGTATAAGCATTTAAGGTTTTAAACAACATATTGAAAAGCAATAAAAAAAAAAAAATGTTTTTTATTTTTTTTGTTAGTTTTTCCTTTTATTTTCAAACTGATTATAAAAACAGTAGGGTCAGCACCTATTCCGTAGGTAGGGTCGGGTTACCCGAACCAAATGTTTTTTTTTAGGCCTTATATTTTTTATCTGTACACAAATCACATGTTGTTGTTGTTTTTTATTCAATTATTAAAGTAAATTGAGCTTAACATCAAAATGCATTTACTTTTTCTGCATAAATCTATATTATGCGTCTTTTAAGTATCAAAAACTAATTTTTCCAAAAACTTAAGAATTGACACAAACTCCCTCACTAGCATATCTGATCTGTTCGGGCCTCAGCGGTCGCCTCTCCCAGTTTGACATTTGTTCCGACTTGTTTAATGGCCGACCGAGGCAACGTCTCACTAGTTCACTCAGCCCTTTTTCCATGTTGCCGCTGCCCGGGTCCAGTTCCGGATCTTCATCTTCGTTTTCTGTTTTGGGTTTAGGAATGGTGTCACTGTCTTCATTTTCATCTAGGAATACTGGCTGAACGTCTTTAAGAGCTAACTGTTGGGAATGAATTTAAACATAGGAAAACATAGCTTGATGAACATAAGAAACTTACTAATTTTCATGCATTTTTATGTTTTACTCTTTTGACTTTAATGTTCAAAATGAAAAAGCATAGGGGTATTAAGTTAACAACTAACTTGCCACAAATTCCCCAATCAAAATGGCGCCAAAATATAACATTGCATGCTGACACGTTTCCAGCGTATCATATGACCATAAATTTAAAGAAATGTGCCCAAATATTTTGAGAGTATTTTGGTGATTTTTTAACTTCAGAAATTGTGCCCAGTTAGCTATTATTTGAAAACCTCATTAAATTTTATTAAGGCTAAATTATTTATTTATTTGCACACAAATAATAATTATACTATTTGTCTTTGTTTTGATCATTCAAGTTTTTTATTATGAACAATTACTCAGAAGTTTTCTGGCTGCATAATTGTTTATCATGTTAATGAAAAGGTATTGTCAATAAACAAATTACAAAAATGCTTGTTTTTTCACGACTTGTCTTTAGAATTTATTTCCATATACGTTTCTTAAAGGGAAAATTCAAAACTTATGAATTGCAAATCTCTCAGGAACTAAAGTTATGAACAATATTTTCTCTAAAATTTAAGCATTATTTAAAAAAATCAAAGATTACCTTTTTTGCTAGTATGTCGAGGTTTACAATTCTGCGGACCTTAGTCATCTGTTCCTGCATTGTTGGAAATGTTCGAAGCAACATTTTAAGATCTGATTCAATACCATAGCCTGAAAATAAAGTCAGACAATATCAGTCTATACTATGGGTAGTAAAAGTTTTCATCTTTTGGTTCTCCAGTTAGCACAGTGGTCAGTGCACTCGCTCCTCACCAAGGCAACAAAGGTTCAATTCCCGGCCTGGGCGCATGTGAGTTTGGCTGGTGGTCACCAAGCCGGACAAGGGGGTCTTCTCTGGGTTACCGGTTTCCCCCAAATCACAAGACCGCACTCTTGCCCAACGTCGTGCCAACAAGAGTTACTTAGTATAAGTTAATTTAACTTTCTTCACAATCGTTGTAAAATAAATAAAAAAATAAGTTTAATCTAAACTTTAATTTAATCTATAAGGTAATTTTAAATCAATTTAGTTGGCACAATGTTGTGTTAGGGGGTAAACTCGAGTTCATGGAGAAAACCCAATGGTTCAGCTGGTAGCCACCAACCAAACTCACATACATGTACACCAAGGCTGGAAGTTGAACCTGGTACGCCTTGGTGAAAAGCAAGAGTAATAACCACTGTGCTAACAGAACAACCAGTCCGTGACAAAGAATAACTTACTAGTAATAGTGGTTTACAAAAATTCTTAAAGCTGCACTCTCACATATTGACAGTTTTGACTGAAAAACATATCAAAATCAGTTTATTTTGGCATCAATATAGTTAATTCAGTCATGTGAGAACTCACAATGGAGTAAATGTCAAATGTTTGGAAAACTGCTGTTAGTAACACTTTAAGCCATTCAACATCATTTTTAACGTCAATATGAAAAACTGCGATCGGATGTTTTGTCAACAGTCTTTAGTTTAAACATATTTATTTTACAACGATTGTGAAACAAGTTATTACAACATTATATTAATCACTCTCGTTGGCCCGATTTTACGCGAGAGTGTGGTCTTGTGTTGTGGAAGAAACCGGAGAACCCGGAGAAAACCCAGTTGTCCGGCTTGGTGACCACAAACCATACTCACATGCTTCAATGGTTCGCAGGCACAGTTTTATCAACTAAGGGCCCAATTATTTCATGTGAATATCTCTTATCCAACTTTTTGAAACTCTAAATTACATGGGCGTCATGGACAAAGACCCCAAACCTATGGTTGCTAATAGCAATGATTCACTCTTCTAATCCTTCAAAGTTCAATAAGGCTAATAAATAATGTTGATATCAATTCAGAATACAACATTTACAGCCCATGAAATTGCCTATAGACAATCATTAAGTACTGGGCTTTCAATTTTCGCGGGTGTTTAAAGGTCCGCCCACTTCCACTCATCTGATACACAATACCTGCATCAGAATTTGACTTGACAAATGTGACAGCCAATGAGGTAGTAATTAAAGTCAGTTAGATGACTGGAATTAACTCTAAATGATTAAGAAGGGCTCATTTGCTACACTCACTCCTCACATTCTTAATCAGTAAAATTTTAATTCATGACATTTAACAATTATGTTAACACTACCAACAATTAATTTTGCTTACCGAGTTTGAGGACTTTCTCAGAGCAGAGGAATGATGTAAAAAACTTCTCCCATAGTTGATTATTTTCACCGACAGCAAATTTGTCTAATGCTGGCAAGTCCAGCAGATATGCTTTGTCCCTGAGAGCTAGTTGGAGTAAGGCAACCCTGAAATTAAATTGACACTCTTATTCAAAATCAATAATTACAAGCTGTCCCACATTATTAATATGACGTCTACCGCCACAATTATGACGTCAGCTTGAATCGATTATGTGTACATGGTGTCATTTAATGTTTTGTAGATTTTTTATTTATTGTTACTTTGTAGTGATATTTCATGTATTTGCTCAAGATGATGAATAAATCGTCAAGAGAACTTTGTCAACAATTAATTCATTAGTTTTTTGGAAATAAGGAAAGTCTACGATTTATTGGGATAGCCCTCATACTTCTGTATAACAAACATAAATTTTGAGTGATAAACCTTTAACTTATAACTTACTAAATAATGGATTTAGGGCAAATATTAATTACTGATAATAAAATTGTAACTGTGTATTTAATAGCTGAAAGTGTACAAATATTAAATGATTGGTGAGTGCTAAAATATTTACTGTGATCGTTTATCATCTCATATGGTAGAAATACCTGTTATCTGCACATTTCTTTCAAATTAATCTTGTATCCGTCATAAAAACCATTGTTTCCTACATGTACTCATCCTTTTCAGTATATTAAAAAAATTGTATTTATTGTAGGAAATCTTGTTTGGGAGTAAGAGTGCATCTTTACATACTTTCTGAGATATCCATATTAACACATTATTAATGCCATTGGATGGATCGATGGTAAAAAAGATGTTGCGGATCAGTGGTGGAAATCATAACAAATAAGCTTGTCTGACACTGGTGAAAATATGACTGCCGGGCTTGTTTCTTCTATTTTGTTTCTTAGCTTAGTCAGTGGCGTAGCTTCCACAAGGCCATAAGGCCCGGGCTTGCACATCAATTTGCCTTTTTTATGGAATTTAAAATTGATTTGGACAAACTACTCAAAATTCTGTATTTGTCTTTGATTTTTTAAGCCTGTTTTTCATTCTGATACAGGCCAAAATGCACCATTTGCAAGCTTTGTTTTCAAAATTTCCCCCCTTTCTTTTGTGTATGCACATCAAATTGGCTTTAGCTACACCCCTGTAAGTAGTTGTGTAAGAATAAGGGTTTGTCTTTATACCTTGATTATTGATGGATGTAGCTTAAGATTTTAAAACTAGGTTTTATATTTGAGCATTTCCTTCTTTGCATACTTTAAATGTTAATTAAATACTTTATAACCCTATTAATAATAAAGTTATCTGTGTTACAATTCATGTCGTTCATGTAATAGCATTGAAAATCTGTCCTCAGAAACATACTTTAAATGTTAAAGGCCTAATTTAAGGAATGTTAGGCATGATAATCCCCTGCTGTGCATCTCCTGCTAATTGCACAGATGTCACAGTAGGGGCCAATTTCCTGTGTATTCGTTTAATGGCTCAGGGCCATATAGGGTCCATTTCTATAACAAAAACTCCAAAACTGCACAGCAGGATACTCAGATCCGAGATCTGATAAGAGGGATCAAGGCAAGTAGATTAAGATCAATACACAGAGGTTGAGTACTGTACACAGATTTGGGGTAGTCACTTATAGAAGGCTTTCACTAGGCTTTTAATGGAATACTTTGTTACCACTAAGCTATCAGTTTTGAAATTTATGTATTTAGTGTTAAAACATTGAAAACATGTCTCACTTTTGAATCTGTCCTAAGAAAGCAGGCTTCCATTCAGAGTCGATACCCACAATCGTCCCTGGCTTAGTTATACATGACAGACATTCCCTGTATTTCTCCAGGGTGTCAACAATATGCACAGACTCCAAGGGAAGGGACAGCTGGTGATAGGCGGAGCTGATTTCTGCCTGTAAATTATAAAAAAATAAGTCCAAGGTCCAAGCATTCTATATTTATTGAGCGAACACAATGTGTAAAATTTGACTGACAGACACACGGACGGACAGAGCAAAATTATTACATATTCCCATAAATGGGGGAGACATAATTATGAACAGAGGAGTCATTGTTACATTTGTATACAAAGACTTCAGACAGCTTGTGGTAGGCTGAGCCGATTTCTGCCTGTAAGTTATGAAAAGATGAGTCATTGTATATAAGGGACAGCTGGTTATAGGCGGAGCTGATTTCTGCCTGTAAATAAGGAAAAGATGTGACATTGCTGTACACACAGACTCCAAGGCGAGGGACAGGTTGTGATAGGCTGAGCTGATTTCTGCCTGTAAATAAGGAAAAGATGTGACATTGCTGTATACACAGACTCCAAGGCGAGGGACAGCTGGTTATAGGCTGAGCTGATTTCTGCCTGTGAATAATGGAAAGATAAGTCATTGTTGTATACACAGACTCCAAGGCAAGGAACAGCTGGTTATAGGCTGAGCTGATTTCTGCCTGTAAATAAGGAAAAGATGTGACTTGCTGTATACACAGACTCCAAGGGAAGGGACAGCTGGTGATAGGCGGAGCTGATTTCTGCCTGTAAATAAGGAAAAGATGTGACATTGCTGTATACACAGACTCCAAGGCGAGGGCCAGCTGGTTATAGGCTGAGCTGATTTCTGCCTGTAAATAAGGAAAAGATGTGACATTGCTGTATACACAGACTCCAAGGCGAGGGACAGCTTGTGATAGGCTGAGCTGATTTCTGCCTGTAAATAAGGAAAAGATGTGACATTGCTGTATACACAGACTCTAAGGCGAGGGACAGCTTGTGATAGGCTGAGCTGATTTCTGTCTGTAAATTATGAAAAGATGAGTCATTGTTGTATACACAGACTCCAAGGCAAGGGACAGCTGGTTATAGGCTGAGCTGATTTCTGTCTGTAAATTATGAAAAGATGAGTCATTGTTGTATGCACTGATACCAAGGGCAGAGACAGCTGGTAATAGGCGGAGCTGATTTCTGCCTGTAAATTATGAAAAGATAAGTCTAAACTATTGTTTTTACAAAATGGTCTGCTTTGCGCCTTACTTAATACCTCAGTTTAGCACGAGTTCACCTAGGCCTCCCCCATAAGCTGTTGCCTTGGTTTGTGGTAGGCCTGGTTAAAACACTACCGTTTAACAAATTTGTCTCCTTCAATACCTCAGTAAAGCATGAGTTCTCCCAGTCTTCCTCATCAGCGGTCGCCTGGGTTTGTGGTAGGCCTGGCAACATTGGGGTCTGCTGGCTCTCTGGTTGACTGAAATATACATCATATTTTATGGTGAGAAACCGATGTTTCATAACTAAATTCAGATATATAGATACATTCAATGAAGTGCATCACAAAATTATCAATATAGTAATAGCAGTTCAACTTGACTGCATAGACAACTTCACTTAACAAGAGCGCCAATGTTGTCTTTTGTTGTGTTCTTGTTCTTTTTTTTCAGGTAAACAAGGGACATAACTCATAATTACTCAGGCAAGAGTTGTTGGCCCTGCTGTGTGTGTGTGCATCTTGTCCCTAGTTTTCGCATGCCATTACCTTTAAATTTTCATTAAAAAAACACTTGTCAAAGTTTAAAATGCAAATTATACCATGGAAACGTGAGGCTATTTGAATAAAACTGGACAAGATTGTCTTTAGGCTATTTTGCACATGAAAGCAATTTGATTGGTCAACATAAATTGTTGTATAAATATTGACCAATCAAACAACATTTTGGCTGACTAATAAAACCAAAGAATTAACCTGCGTTATATAAATGGATGCAAAAGATTTTTCATACAACTGGTTGCAGAAGAGTTGTGTGTCACATACAATGTACCTTCTTAATTCATCCCTGGCCACCTTAACAACCTCTGGTATCACAGAATCATCAAGCTGATAATAGTTGGCCCATTTCACTGCTTCAACTACCTCACTAAACAGTGCTAGTTGCTCTACCAGCTGTTCCTTCATGTAATTGTTTTCACCCACGGCTCCTTCGATCATCTCTTCCCAACTCCCGGAGCCCATACCTTTCTGAAGAGAGAAACAAACAGTTTAAGGAATTGGTAAATCGCTACACCAATATGCGAATTGCAGATAAAACATTCAAATCTATGCTTATCCCTCAAACTTTGTTCTATAAAAACTGAAGCTTATCGTGTCTAAGCCTCTGCACCTACCCCTCCGCATGTACATGTATCTCTTGTATAGCCGGTACCTGAGGCTTCCTACCACTCTTGTGTTGATATTCAAAAGGAACTGAGGTCTCAACAATGTTTAACTACTAAGTTGGGTGAAGATCCAATAAGAAATGGTGGCTCTATTGTGTTCACAAACCGTATTATAGCAATTTGACAATTTTCTGGGCCAAAATAATCCAATCATGCATGCACGAATCTGGCTGGTTTAAGTCAATATCTAACTAATAACATCTGTAAAAGGTTAGGAAACATTGTGTAATAAATTGTTGCTTGATGTTGTATTCACAAGCCATATCATAGCAATTTTGACAATTTCAAGGGCCATAATCCAGTCATGCATAACTGTGCGGATCTGGCTTGATATAAAAAAGAA
Organism: Mya arenaria; assembly: GCF_026914265.1. Classification (NCBI taxonomy): domain Eukaryota; kingdom Metazoa; phylum Mollusca; class Bivalvia; order Myida; family Myidae; genus Mya; species Mya arenaria. Next base: position 4,968,072 of record NC_069138.1, on the reverse strand, counting down.
CTGTAAATCAATACCTAATTAGTTACAACTATATAAGTTTAGTAACAACCGGGTCTTGATTGGGGCTGGATATTGATTACAAGATGAACAAGTTGAACTATAGCAATTTTGACAATTTCAAGGGCCTTAATTCAGTCATGCATAAATGGATATGGCTGGTTTAAGTCAATATCTAACTAATTACTACTATATAAGGTTAGTAAACATTGTGTTAAATATTGTGGCTTGATGTTGTGTTCACAAGCTCAATTATAGCAACTTGACAATTTGGCCAATAGAGAGAAAAATTGAAACATGTCCTAAAATCTACACCCACCTCAATGTATCTCTTGTGAAGGAGGTACCTCAGGGCTCCAACCCCTCTTGCATTGGAAATGTTCGGACACAAGTCTGTAAAATGAAATACCGTTGAAAAATTCAAACCTTAATTTGCTAGGCTAACAAGCATTGATCTAAATGGGAAATTCACATTATTGTTCTTGGTTTTAGACAAATAAATAAACTCAGAGTAAAAACACAACAAAACACATTAAAGCATGAGGAGAGCTTTCACATCATAAAGTAAAGTATTTACACTATCATCGTAAGTAGGAGGTATATGAATGATAAATCACTTTGCTAAGTAATGGGGGAAACCTTTGCATACGGGATGTGTGTTTCAGGTCATGTGACAAGTGTGGGAAAATCCCAACTTACACCCTCTTGTAAGATGAGTCACTTGCAACTTTGTGCCACTTCTTATTTCTTGCATTGTTTGATTTAAGAAAGATTATGCCATTTCAATAAAGCACAATCAAATATATATGTATGCAACACTTAATAAAATTGAAAATAGATAATCACAAACACGCGATTTTAAGAGGAACTGTTTGAAGTAAACAACGTCGCACACATTTTTTGGTGAAATGTACAAAAGCGTGTCTTCTACATCAAGTTTTCCACAAACTGTTAGTTTTAGTTATGCAAGAAAAAATATCAATCATGTTTTTCCGTTCCGGATCGAAAAATCCAACGCTTCTCAGGCGACCCGGTTTCGATTCTCAGCCCCAGGGCGCAATTTGTGAGTTTGGTTTGTGGTCACCAAGCCGGAGAAGTGGGTTTCCCCCAGGTACTCCAGTTTTCCCCCAAGACATAAGACCACACTCCCGCATAAAATTGTACCAATGAGGGTGTTTAATATAATGTTGTAATAACTTGTTACACCAATCATTGTAAAAATAATTAAGTTTAAACTAACAAACAGGGCAAATGCAGCATGTAGGTGGTGTAGCAAGTTTTCATCACGCTGAGAAATCTTGGATCACGGGCATTTATGCAAGTGTCTCATAAATTTATACGTAATTTATGTAGAATCAATGCTTCTAGATGTAGAAATAGGATAAAATAATGCTCGCTCAATAGGGATAGACTGTTAGTTGAAAAATCCCCTGGTGTATTGTCAAAATCCCCAGGAATTCTGAACTAAAATGTTGAAATCCCCTGGAATGGTCTCCAGAAATAATGCATGTATGTTAGGACTCACCTGGTTGTATTTTATACAGTTTCATCAGTCTGATTGCAAGTTTACTGAGCGCTTTCTTCTGAAACTTATCCCGCTTCACCCCAGACACGTGCTGTGCAGAGCTAAAAGTTGGTATACACTAAGGTTACAATCTACTGATTCTTATACAAGTCGTACATAATGTAACCTTTTTTATGACAGTATAACATTATTGTATAATATTAATGTATATGCATATATCATTCAAATATCTTTGAAAATTGAGGTTGCCTTGGCTAAGTTCCTCAAGTTGTTTTCTACAGAGCGCTCAACAACAAAGCCACATGCAACAGCAAGTTAGCTAATAGAGCGCCCAGTATGACTCCTTGTCTAGAAATCAGCTCCCTGATGGAAAGCGTTTTATTCAATATACATGTAGGTTGTTGCGTAGAAAATCTGCGTGTAAAATCCCTGTGGACATTTGATTGTGAATTTTATTTAGTGAAATAAAGTATAGTTTTTAGGATTGCGGACACTGGGCTGAAGTTGAGCCCTATTATAGAATCAAGCAAAACAACAACTGGAATTTACTTAAACAACTCATCCCAGATGCATACACATTATATGTTCAAAAACTTAGTAATCATATCTGCTATTAACATAAACCTTGTCAACCTTTAGAAGTAACCCATTAAGGATGTAAAAAGTGTGAGTGCTTATTCGAAATGAACATTTAGATTATTTCTATGTTTAAGTTATATTGATAATATTGATTTACCATTTTATTATTGCATGGAAAACATATTTGAAAAACACCATAGTGACGCTATTATTGTTATGATATTTTATAGGGAGGTTATAAAACAATGTTTTAAGATGAGTGTATAGCAATTATTACGCATTTGATCCCTAAAGCTGCACTCTCACAGATATACCATTTTTACAACTTTTTTATTTTTTGTGTTAGAAGGAGCTAATTTTTGCGTAAATATCTGCAAAACAATGATCTAAGACTGCTGACAAAAAATCAGATCATAGATTTTTATACTTCCTTTTAAGAAAAAAAAGTTTTATGGTTTATAGCGTTACTTACTGTTTAGGAAAAGTGCATAAAACATCAATTTTAATTTCAAACTTAAACATAAAAATCTGTGATATAATTTTTTGTCAGCAGTCTTATATAACTGGTTTCCATTAATTTTCACAAAAAATGGCTTGTTCCAAGACAAAAAAAAAGTTGTCAAAATGTTCAATCTGTAAGAGTGCAGCTTTAAAGAAGGCTTACCTTAAAACAAGATCCAGGTTAGTATTTCTATCACATAGATGGTCAAGATATTGCACGAGAGACTGCTGGTACTCCGGTTGACCACACGCAAATGTCTCTAGGAGATTCACCTTGTCTTGTAGGAGTAGGGGCAGAATTATCTGAATCGAGTGAGGTGGAAAAAATATACATGGCTGCAATGATTTATCCTATTTAAAAGATTTATATTTTTTGTTCTTAAAGATGCACTCTAAATACTCCAAAATAATGTACCACAATTAATATAATTGTTTTATTTTACCACAAAGGGTGAATAATTATTGAAATCATGGTTTTTATGAAGGATAACGTGTTAAATTTGAAAGAAACGTGCATCAAACACAGTAAATCTTTTAGCACTCACCAGTCGTTTAATATTTGTGTGTTTCAGGTATTAAATACACAGTTACAATCTTATTTATAATCGTAAATAATATTTTTCATAAATGCATTATTTAGAAAGGAGTTAAAGGTTTATCACTCAAAATTTATGTTTGTTATACATGTGTATGTGCACATTGATTTTGAATCAGAATAATAAAGTCACTTTAAGTTTTGAAGAAAAAATACATGGCTGCAATGACTAGTCCTATACCATGTTTAATAATTCATTATTCATATCCAATATTATCTAAAACTTGTTAAGAAATCTCTCCTTAAAGGGACATTGTCAGCCTTGGTGAGCTTAATAAAGCGGTCGAATATGGGGTCTAAAAAGATTTGCAGAATCTAACTACCGACTTACAAAGGTACCGACAAAAAACATTTTAAATGATCTCTGTCTCAATGCTTATTAGCATTGTGATCATTCTTTGTTTTAACTGATTATAGAGCATGTTTTGGTAAGTTAATTTGCAAACAGTAGTAAAATGCAAGCATTAAACACAAACCTCGTGCATCTCAAAGTGTTTCTGAAGTCCCAGCTTTCCTGCACATACAGCTGCCTGAAAACACACAAAAGTGTTAAGTTGTAATTACAGTTGAACTCTGAAGGCTTGGCTGGATTTCCTCGTTAGCTGGAACTGGCTGTAAAGGACCCATATGTTTATACGTAGGTAAGTGTTCCCGCTTGGCTCGAATTCCTCGAGGCTGAAGGTATTTTCGTCTGGTCCCTTGGACATTGAGCTAAAGGGGTTCGACTGTACTTTATCATAAGCTATCAAAGTCAAACAAAAACATTCTGTACCTTTTCAGAAACAATTTCGGCGATGAATTCCGACACAGGCCGTTTTTACGCATGATTAAATTAAATTATATCAATTTCATTTCTATAATCGGGTTGTTATATGGAATATCTACTATAAAACCCTGTCAAAATTGAAATTTATACCCACAGGGGAAAAATCAATGTTTGCGATTACAAGGCAAAAAATATCTCAGTTGCCATTCTGGACATGGGGTATATTTATGTGCACAGTGATCTGACCATGGGGTAAAGACTCGCCATATAAATGGAACTTAAATATTGACAAACCATTTTACCTTATGAAAGTTTGAAACATTGTATATTATGCAAAGAGGGCAGTTGACTGGTGGCCAAAATGGACAGTTCAAATTGGGTTTTAGGTGCTAATAGAATTAACCATTTTTAAAAAAATATAGAGAAACTGGTTGGTTACATTTTCCCTGGGTTGATATGGCAACAGAAATAGTGTGAATGTATTTCAATAATGTGAGTTATGCTGTTTATATATTATACATATCTCTTTTTTACAACTGAAGTATTGTTAATATAAATTTATGTTAAGTCAATTATAAAAGTAAATCACTATAACAGCCCCTATTCACAAATTTCTCGAATCTTAAGTTCAGCACACAGATTCAGTAATGCAATTTTTAAATGCATCAAAAAATTATGTATTTCATTGGTTAAAAGATATGTCAATAATTGTAAAAGCTGCTATTTGACAAATTACAGTGAATTTCACCATAAATGCATTTCGCCTCAGAATTTGCATTTCTGCAATGAAATAAAGGTTAAATTACAAGTTTGAGTCTTGAAAAACTTGTCTAAAATTCACTATCAGGTCAAGATAATTAGTGAATATGGGTCACTATCAGTGTAATATCTAATTTCTGAAGTAAATCAGTGATATTGACATACCAATTGGAACTCCTCAGCCATTTTCCATCGAAAACAACCTCGGATGTATGCTGGTACATAGTAGAAAAAGTTGTATTTTTTTTTAATAATACTATTAATTAATCATATATTTTTTTAACGTGTAATTTGTATAACTACGATCAAACTGATTCCCAGTGAAGTGTATTATTGCATAAATAATTCATATTCTTAAGAATGTTCTTAGGTTTAACTGTTAAATTAAATTAACTACGCGTTCACCTTACAGCGTAGTTAAATGTAAAGAATTCTGACATTGTAAACCATCCATATGCATCTGAGGTTGTTTTCAATGGAAAATGGTCAAGTTATTCTGAATGGTTGACATACCTCTTTAAATTTTTTGTTCTCTAGAAATTTTTTAACAACAGGAAGGAAGTGGTCGTTGCCTTGGTAACGGAGATCAAAACATCTGACAATGATTTCAAACATAGTCATGTGCTTCCGTGTCCCCAAGCTGAACACCTGCATTTCCATGTTTTTACTCAATAGCTTTTCAATGTCCAACTTTGAGCGATTCTGTTTGCAGTATTTATCAAACTCTTTGATGACTTGGAAAGCGAGGGTTGTCGTTTTCGCAACATGCATGTCACTCGCATGTTCCAACAAATGTACCACCAGAGCAAATGGGTTAACAGATGTTGCATATTGGTGTGCCAGATATTGTGACATCTTCGTCCTGTCTTTTCGTGTATCATCTTGCCACATATGTTCAAGCTGCGACATTACTCGATTCATTTCATCAATATTTGGCTGTAGAGGAGAACTAGCTAAAGTCTTGGCAGCCCATCTCTCTGACGAAGCTGAACTTTCCGACTTTGAATTTTCCGATGAGCCTCCTTGTTGAACCATTGGCTTAAAGTCTTTCGGGTTATAAATCTTAGGTTTAACGACATACTGCTCGTAAGTTTGTGCAGACAAATCTTCCTCCCAGCCTGAGTTAGAATCACAACCTTTATCTAAATCCCAACCCCCCTTTTCGGAAACATGTGTAGCACCCTCAATACCAGAAGCACCAAAATCAGTAGTATTAATACCACCACTGCTGGCTCCCTGAATATGTTGCTGTGTTGTTTCCCATATTTCTACTCCGGTATCAACTTGAGGTGTTTTACTAGGCCCAGCTACAGGAGCTCCAGTAAAATCAATCCCCTTTTCAGGCCTGTGTTCAGCCATCTTCCCAAAGCCCCTTCCTCTCCCATTTCCAAATCCCCCTCGTCCCCCATTATTCCCCCTCCCCCACTGCTTTTCTCCCCCTTCTTTTGACCCCTTTTGCATCCTTCCTGGCCTTGCATCTTTATTTTCCACAGTGACCCCACGTCCACGAAATTTAGACCTTCCCCAACCAGAAATACTTGTATCATCCACATCTTGTTGTAAACATCCACCGAACTGTTTTTGGTTTGAATGGCCAGAACTTCCCCAATGAGGGATTGCTTGTTTCACAACCGTGTCAGTCTTTTCCCTGCATGAGGTGGCCCAATCTCTCTGTGTGTTAGACACAGTCATTCCTCTACCAAAAGATTTGGGTGAGACAGGTTCTGGGATATTGGACTGAAATGAATTAATATATACACATACATTTAGTAAACAATATTGTCCAAATCTGAACATGGATAAGAGTGAGGTTTGTGCCCCAGTAAATTTACATTTTACTGACCGTTCCAAGGTGGTACCTAATACTCCTTGATAAACATACCTAGTTTTTTATATATAGTATGTATGCACTGTGCTGTTTGTGGAGTTTTGTACTGTTCTTCCATGTTTCTTGTTTGTGAAATCTTGTTTTTACGTTCTTTGTCTTTTGCATTTACCCAGTGCCATTAAACTGAGTTTATGTTTAAACTTTTTGCTACTGAGCTTGTTTCTGTAGTTTTTCACATAAATATGTGATTTAAGTTTCATTTTAATATCTTGTCATAATAGGTCGGACAGTTTTGGTGTTTACACAACTCTATAACTGCCCCCAAATGACCACATTGAGGCTATAACAATACCCTGATTTATTTACTTCTAACAACAGACATGCTAAAATACTGTCACACCTATCAAAAACAACTATCAAAAATCTTATCCAGGCCTTTTTCTAGCCATTTCAAAAGACAGATATTCTGACCCATTCCAAATCGCAAATTTCATCAAAATCATGAATTCCCAATTTTTGCAGGTTACCGCTCAATTTTTAATTTCCAAATTTCCCAAATTTTACGGATAAATATTCCCAAAATATAGGTACATAAACGAGTTCCCAAAATGCCTAGAAAAAGCCCTGTTATATTTCCTGTCAGAAATATTTAACATATACATGTACTTCAAGAAGAAGTCCAAACTTCATTTTCCTGCCAACATTTAAGGCCTGTCTTAATGCTGGCCTTTATCAGGGCAAGACAAACTTCAGGAAATGTTGTCAATGTCAAAAACATTAAAATCGATGTCATAAATGTAAACATATTTTGGCATAATATCTGACAATACAGTATTGTCTTAAGTTAGGAATCTCCTTTATCATATGATATAATAGCAATAATAATTTTAAATTTATTATCAGAAAAACTTCATTATCATTGACTTGATTCAAAATACATACCGTAAATGACTGGGTATTAGACGCATTTTTCCCCCTCAGATTTCGATGTAAAAAAATGCCTGCGTATAATACCCAGTAACAATCTTTTGAACTTTTTTCTGAGGTCAATTTCAGGCCGAGAGTTTGTTTAGATTTATGTAGAAAGGGAAGTTACTCGCGTCATATCGATTGAGTATATACGGGTTAAAACGGCAATTGAAGATCAGGATACGGTATATCGCAAGATGTTTATAATTTAAAAAAATTATTGTACGATTTAAATTATTAAAATTATTCAATATTAATTTGAATAAAACAATAATTAAACATGCATATAGAAAGCAAAGTTGGGCACTGTCTAAATATTTTTGTCAGTTGTACGATAAGGTGTGAAAAATTCACACTGCCTTTAGACCTGTTTAACATACCAATACTACAAACTGATGCAATAACGGTCAGGATTTTTCACACTTTTCCATGTTCTTTATTCTTTTCTGTAGGTGTTGACACTTTGAGAACAAGCCCGTACAATATAAAGTCTTTGCATACAGTGACTTCCAAATTCATTCTCGAGGTTATCGTTTATGATATACTGTCAGAAAGAAATCTTACAAATAGTCATAAAAGGTACATTTCAGTGCCATCCAGAAACAATGTGTCACACTAAGTAATTTTCAGTGCCTATCCTAACATGAAACAAATAAAAATGAAACATATTTTGCATATCATTGTATGGTTTTAAAGATAACCATCGCCATTTTCACGAAAAAAATATTATTGTCACTGTCAACAAACATGGTGGCCAAGATTGATAGACGATTTTGACATATTTACTATGGGTCCTTTAACCCAAAACTTAGATTAAAAGTTTTTTCTCAGATTTTTCACGGATTTTTTTTTCCTGCGTATAATACCACCTATCGTCATATACCCAGTCATTTACGGTACATTTGTGCTAAAACACAAATACTTTTCTTTTCATTTGACTAATAAATACTTAGGAAATTGATTCCATACCTCCTGTGAAGGTTTGTGACTGAATCCTCTTCCAACAGACTGTGGTGAAGGACCAAGTGCAGCAAAACTGTGTGGCACATTTGGTCCTGAAATTCAAACAAAAAAATGATGACATTGACAGAGAGCATTTATAATTCTGGGTCTCTCAAATGAGGCTTAGCCTTGTATTATATATATTTTAGTTTAGAGAATATTTCAGTCAACTTACTGCATGATTCGACAAGAACGTCAGAGAGCAAATGCCAACCCCATCTGGGTTTTTTCCCCATTTGAACAAAAGGGCACCACTTGACAAAGATTAAAGTCAAATTTACCGGTGGCCGGCCTATTTAGCTAATAATACATGATATTCAAAAAATGTTGTTTTTTTCACAATTTCGCCACCAAAGCTATGACAATGCCTTTAAACCTTTTTATTTCGAAAAATAGTAAGGCCTAAAAAAAAATACATTTGGTTCGGGTGACCCGACCCTACCTACGGAATAGGCGCCGACCCTACCGTTTTAATAGTCAGTTTAAAAAAAAAGAAAAAAATAATATATTTTTTTATTTTTATTTTTTTTGGTTTTTAAATATATGGAGTTTAAAACCTTAAATGCTTATACAGGAGATAACTTTAACACTATTCTCCAATGATGAAAATGACATTCTTATATAAAGCCTAATAAAAAAAATTTAAAAAAAAAGCCTACCTACTCTACCTATTTTTGGAAAGGATGTAACCCTAACCAAACCTTTTTTTTTAGGCCTAATGACTTAATCTGTATGAACCACTTCCATGACAACCAAAATAGGCCATCAATACTGACATCTACTTCAACATGCACTTATAACTCCCAAATAAGCTTTACCACAATTAATAATATTGTTTCAATATTCCAAAAAGGATGAATAAATGTTGAAAACAATGGTTCTTTAATGAAGGATACCAATTTTAATTTTATAGAAATGAGCATAAAACATATGAGACTATACTAGACCACAGTAAATCTTTTAGCATTCACCAATCATTTAAAAAATTTGCGCTTTCTGCTATAATATACACAGTTGCAATCGTGTTATCAGTAGTAAATATTTTCTGTAAATGCATTATTTAGTATCGTAAGTAGTTAAGGTTTATCAGTCAAAATTAATGTTTGTTTTACATGTGTAATTGTATTGATTTTGAATTAGAGTGTCACTTTAAACGATTTGGTTCCAAAATCTAACAGTCTAAATAGTCATATATAATTTATTTCAAGGATTGATCTCAATTAAGTGTCATGCTTCATAAATGCAGGAGTGCATGCGAACCAATTCCATGAAGAACACAAGTGCATCGCCATTCCAACAATTTACTGCCTTCTAATGGCAGTTTCCCCTTGCGAAAGTGTTCATTTTCCCAAAAATACATGATATTTTCCCAATTAATTAAATAGAGCTTCTGTGAATGAATAAAAAACCAATGAATATATCAAAAAATAGACAAAAGCTTGATAAGACTCTAGCTCTTTTACAACATAAGGTATGCATGAAAAAGTAAAAACATGTATATTGGCTATAATATTTGCTATTTTAGCATGATGTTGTATTTTTCCCAGTCGAAAAAAAATCTGAGTTGCGAAGAACAGACGGTGAAAATAATTCCAAAAATAATCACTGTATTTGTCTGCCTCCCTCTTGTGTTCATACAGATCTATTGTACACTCCAAAAAATTTGAGTAATACTTAATATATAATTTTAATTTTAATTAATAATTAATCTTGATTAAAAGTTAGTCAAATTGTCCGCAAATGAGTACTTTATGTTAACGATAGGTTTTCAATATAACATATCTGTAATAAAGAATAAAAAATATTATAAGTAAACTAATGTCCTATACATCATTGGTTAAATGATGTTGACTTACGCTTATGAAATTGTTATCACATCCCAAAATTGAAATAAACAATGATGTCAGAAACTTCGCTTTATCCAATATGAACATCAAGTTTTCTTTACACATAAGACTAAGCGATATAAATACAGACATTATAAAACATAAAAATGTACCAAAATCAATTACCTTTTCATGTAATAATGATATTACCTTCATTCTGCTTCGTAACAGCTACCACCAAGTCATTGTATTTCTTCACAGGAGGCCCAGAAGTAACTTCAAACCCATCAGAGTCAGAATCAGAGTAAAAATCGTCATACATGATTTTCTTCGTCTTTTTTGCTGCCTTGTTCTTTTTAGTATGTGGTTCTTTACAGCTCTCTATAGCTGCAATTATAGAAATGTAGCCAAGTTGGAAGTCTGATAGTTTAAGGGAGACAATTCACACAGATTGATTTTACTTTTTACCAGTTATTGGCATTCGGAGCTCCTCGTTCATTTTTATAGAAAACAATCTCAGGAATTTTAACCCGAGAACAATGTTCTGTGACCTTATTCATGTCTTCAAGGCTATTTTATAACAGGTCAGACACAAAAAAAGAAGAACAAAAAAATTAACCAAAGAAGCCATAACTTTACAATCTACATGTCAATAGTCTACTTTTACCATTCTTAGTCTAAGTTTGATACTCAGACTCAGACATTTACTGGTGAATGAGTTCTACTGGAAGTTATTGCGCCTAATTAAGGCGTTACGCCACAATAATGCGCGTATAGGGAATGTTTTTCAACATTTGGATATTTATTGACATTTACTGGTGAATGAGTTTTATTGCGGCTAATTGAGGCGTTACGCCACAATAATGCGCGTATAGGGAACGTTTTTCAACATTTGGATATTTATTGACATTTACTGGTGAATGAGTTTTATTGCGGCTAATTGAGGCGTAGCCACAATAATGCGCGTATAGGGAACGTTTTTCAACATTTGGATATTTATTGACATTTACTGGTGAATGAGTTTTATTGCGGCTAATTGAGGCGTAGCCACAATAATGCGCGTATAGGGAACGTTTTTCAACATTTGGATATTTATTGACATTTACTGGTGAATGAGTTTTATTGCGGCTAATTGAGGCGTAGCCACAATAATGCGCGTATAGGGAACGTTTTTCAACATTTGGATATTTATTGACATTTACTGGTGAATGAGTTTTATTGCGGCTAATTGAGGCGTAGCCACAATAATGCCCGTATAGGGAATGTTTTTCAACATTTGGATAATTTATTGACATTTACTGGTGAATGAGTTTTATTGCGGCTAATTGAGGTGTAGCCACAATAATGCCCGTATAGGGAATGTTTTTCAACATTTGGATATTTATTGACATTTACTGGTGAATGAGTTTTATTGCGGCTAATTGAGGTGTAGCCACAATAATGCCCGTATAGGGAATGTTTTCAACATTTGGATATTTATTGACATTTACTGGTGAATGAGTTCTACTGGAAGTTATTGCGGCTAATTGAGGCCTTGCCACAATAATGCGCGTATAGGGAATGTTTTTCAACATTTATGGTGTTCCCTATAACGCCACAAGTAGATTTATTTATACCAATGTAAAATAAAATATTCGACTATTATTCTGCAACTACACTGAATTGTTTAAAAAGAACACATAAAAGGGACACATTAATGCTATACTAGTTAATACCTTTTACTTGTAAGTTAAATAACTTTTGTTTTCCATGAAAAACTGACGCTGATAGGCTTCTGTCAACTTTTCACTGCCATATTGGGTTAGCCACTATTAGTATATTTATCTTACGCAGTGACCTCCCCTGTCGGGACATTGATATTCCAGGGCTTTTTCTGCCCATTTTGGGAAAAAGACCCTAGACATTTTGGGAAATTTTGCGTCGTGAAAATAAGGAAATTGGGAAATTTTACAGTGTAAAAGAAAAAGCTGTCTAGTCTCCTGTGAATTAGGAAATGATTAGGATATTAGTTTATTTTCCCTTTAAAAGACCCACAATATCAATCCTTGGGGTGTAAATATCTATTGCAATAAATCATGACAGATAATATTTCATATCTCTGAATGTGATGAAAACAATGATTTCTGAGTTCAATTACTAAAAAAACTTCACATCACATAATTTATTAGGATGTTGAAAAAGAACCATTACAGGGAAAAAGAATTTCTAAAAAAAATAAAAAAAAAAAAATATATATATTTTTTGGATTGGGATTTTTTTTTGAAGATTGGGAAAAATATCTTATATTTAGCTTTGGGAATGGGTCCGATAGTCGGACCCGTGGGTACTATAGATACATTATTCATAATATTGAGAAAAAAATTTGACTGTTTTCTTGGTTCATATATATATGAATATATTTGTTTTATTAAAGCTTTTAAAAAACCTTATTTATGTGTTCACATTTTTATCAAATATTGATACCCTTACCTGAAGATGACTACCTGATTTCAAATGCGCATTTTATTAGTGGAGTTTTACCGAAACAGTTGCGCGATATACTTAGCGCTGGGATCTTGGCTACGAAGACAACAAGTGGGGTATGGACGCGTAGAGTCGCCAACACAAAAATCGTCAAAGACTCTGAAGGGGCTGTTCATATGGACTAATTGAGGCCAAGACGAAGAAAAAGTCAATAACAAATCAGGGGAATGATTACAATACAATCAACAAATTGCCACTTCATATCGTTTGAAGTGCCAATTAACAGCAGACTTCAAGAACAATAAAACTGCAATAAAACTATCGTATGATTCGGATATCAGATATAAAAAGTATAACTACAATACAACTATCATGTAATTCGGATGAAAAATTCGACAAAACTTACCAGTCAATAATTTGGTAACTTTGTCGAGTTTACGGTCTGAAACCTGTGTTCCCTTGGATTGGACTCTGATTCTAAATAGCTGATTGTAGAAATAATCTGCTGTCAAGATGAAATAATGAAGAAAAACAATCATTTCCAAACTTCACATTTTGCCACTCATAAAAAACGCTGCCATACTGTGATATATTGAGGTTATGGAACACTAATTTAGGTAACCGAACTCGAGGGTTATCACGCCGGTAGCTATTACTTCCCTTTAAAGTATTCCCCGCCCCCGAAAACACTCTTGAGTGTCGAGTGTTTACTGATTGATTAATATCGAAAAAAAAAATCACGAATTAAGGAAACTGTTTAATTTCCTCATCTGTTTTTTTGTGTGACAATAGCGAACATTACTTTTTTAATAATAAATTTAAAATGAATAAAGAAGATTTTAATTGAAATACATGTACATTGTGTATTGTTGAACATGAATTGGACATTTATTATAGGTATAACATCTGTCGACTTTTTCAGGTTGAAAGTTTATTGATAAAATGCGGTTAATAGGCCTCAATGAAAGCATTTATTTATTTATTTTATTCTTAAATACAAACAAGTTTCCGTAGCAGATACTAATACTATCATATTCTTCGATATTTTTTTCAAGAATTAAGTCATAGGTCATATCTAATGACTCAGATTGACAAAATATGACTTACTGTTGAAAGTGTTGTGTGACCTTTTTACATATTCGTGACAGTACTAATTGATATTTGATGACCGGTATTCAGCACTTGCACTACGTACGAATTAAATATGTATGTATGTATTTCGATCTTTACTGCGATAAACCGCAAGTCAAGGATAACCCGTGAACGTGTAAGCACTTATTTCAAACGGGGTCCTTTGTTTTTGCTGAAGGGACAGCACACTGAAGAGACAGGGTGGGATACAAGGAAGTCCGGATGCTATACCCTAGCTCTTTTTCGAAGAGACCCCTTTGTTCATTTACGTGCTTGGTGTAAAGCACCGATACACGGGGTACAACTTTCCTAGGTTTAACCAGTACTGAGTACATCACTTTTCCAAGCATTACCCTTTAAATGCCAAGCGCCAGGCAAGGGAGCTACTTGTACCAACTTTTAACGTCCTTTGTTATGACGCGGCCATGGATCGAACCAACGAACTCCCGCTCCGTACCGCCGGACGCTTAACCACTAGGTCACAGAGACGGTCTAAGGAACCCCTGCTTAATCGACGATGTTCGAACTGTTTATCGCATTGTACAGAAACTTCGTAAACAAAAGCGCAACGGAGCGATTTTCAACACTCGTCTATTTTTATCCTTTTTACAGACGAGCAAGGAACTTTTATCAATTATCAATTACTAGTAAACCAGAGTAAGTTTTAACTTATTTAGTTTTACAACATTTTGAAATAATAATATTGCAACTTATATTTATCACTCTCGTTGCGAGACAGGGTGGTCTTGTGTTGTGGGTAAAATGGGAGTACCCGGAGAAAACCCACTTGTCCAGCTTGGTGACCACTTACCAAATTCACATGTGTCCAGGCCGGGATTCGAACGCCGGTCGCATTGGAGTTAACCAGAGTTATGTGCCTTCTTATACACGCGCGTCATATATCTGGATACATGTATACACAGTTTCATTGAAATGCCTGAACAGTTATTAAGACATGGACAATGTTGAAGTTTTTGCCCGACACCGTCTTCTTTCCTGTTTTACTGTTGCATTTTGTCATATCTATCGGGTTATTTGTTGGCAAATACAATGGGCAGAAATATGGTTGAAAAAGTGTTTTATTTGGAAGAGTACACTTTAATCAAAGTCGACACAAACTCTTGCTCATCTATATCTCCGTCATCTGAAACAACATAGCAAACTGTTTTTTTTCTGTAAGTTAGGGCTTCCATTAAAGCAAGTATGATAGTATACATCTCTCTAGAAATGCGTTAAAACTTCCAAAATTGATTTCTTGGAAGTACAAAAACTTCCATAATTAAACTAAAGAAAACTTCCAAAGTAGAAAACTTGGAAGTTCAAAATATCAAACCTTGTGTGAATATAAATTTTATGGTCACATTTTCAATCAGTCTTTAAGTAAAATGAATTATTATAACATAAGTCTTTAAAATTGGCAAGTTCAAGTTGCAAATTACTTGATTTTTAACATATTACTTGAAAAATAGTGGAAAAAAGATATTGTATTCGGAACAATTACACTTCCACATCTCAGCAAAAATCTTTCAAAATTGAAGTTGATACTTCCAGTTTCAAATTCTTAATGAGAGCATGGTCAGTAACTGTTGTCTTCTCATTACGCAAAAATCTTCTTAAATATTTCATTAAAAACATATTCTAAGACAAACATTTTTACCAAAACAAACGAATACGTACAAAGCAGGAGAATGCCTAATGTCTATAAAAGGAATTTTCGAGAGAAAAAAAATACAACAAAAAACAGTGTGTGTATACCACGTGATAAATTACGTCATATATGCTTCGTCGGAAGGCAACATTTTGCTTAAAATGAAGACTTAAATCAAAGATAACTTTTCTTTTACAACTCCATTTTATATGAAACAAAGGGCAGTCTAAAAGCTTAAAAAGCCCCACAAATGTTTCATTCCCGAAATTTGATAAGGTCATTAGTTTCATCAAACACTTCGACAAACCTGTTTCCAAAATAATGTTTTGACAGTACTCTGTCAGACGGCCGTATTGTGAAAAGGTTTGTCGAAGTTTTTTTAAAAAAACTTAACTCTCAATCAAACTCTGGTAAAAGACCGAATGCGGGGCTCCGTAAGCGGCGTAGACTGCGCTATGTTTCATTTAAAATGGTGAAGAAATAGTGAAGTTATCTTTGTTTAAAGTCTTTTTTCAAATCAAAATATTGCCTTCCGACGTAGCATTTATGACGCAATTTATCACGTGGTATACACACTCTGAAAAAGAAAACAGCAGAAAAGAAACAACAAAGACGTATATAAAAACAATATACCGTTACTATCAAACCAAGAGAAGATGAATGCCACATCCTGCGGGTCAATCACAAAGTCCTTGTTCACATCTAGGTTGAGGAACAGCTCTAAACCCTCTGAGAGCGTACCAAGGTCCTTCTCTTGCCAGACGTCGAGAAATTCCCTTGATCTGACATGATTGTCCGCTGAAATAAAGATCTTCAAATTATTACATTTGTGGCTGATCCATGGTCTAGTGGTAACACACTTAACTATCAATCCAGGGGTCTTAGGTTCGATTCCCCGTCGCATCGCTAAGACAATACTAATTGTCTTCCGGGAGGGACGTTAAATGGGGGTCCCGTGTGACAGTGCTATACACTGGTGTACGTTAAAGAACCAGGGTAGCTCTAACCAGGGTTACATTCTGTATGTGTACTATGCTCCAAAAACCAAAAATAACTAACAATCTTAATGGAGCACTCGCCGAATGGGCAAGGCCCGAGTGCGAGTATAAATAAGCTTACCCCCCCCCCCCCCCCCCTCCATTACATTCAATAGTAGAATGAAATATTCCTGGATAAAACAAGAACGTTAAATTGACCCTTAAAATATTTTAACAAACTAAGCAAAGATCTTTCGCACATCGATAGTTATTAGACATATGAAGTAGCAAACAGACACATCGTTAAGAGAGGAATGATGGGCGACAATTTGTGATACTAGTAACTTTGATAATAAAAACTGTAGATATAGCTGGCGTGATACAGATTCATTTCTTGTTGCGAAAATAATTATGTAAAGGAAAAACAACACACAGTGTACAAAGATGTGTGCGAATCTTTAACAATAAAGACTGTTATATTGATACCATGAAAAGTACTAGTCAATCAGTTAAAATTTAGACATATATCCTGTCTCGAGGCACAAAATAAGGACCTATAAGGCTTGGAATTAGAGCAACATAAAATGTGAATACGGAGTTCTTAGATCCAATGCTTGAATAATTAAACGAGAAAGTGTATTAAATCATTTCATCACTAACAAGAAGAAACATTTCTTAGATCCAATACTTCAATAATTAAGAGAAAGCGTATCCAGTAACGGCAAACACTAACACAGAGAGAATAATTAGCCCACTAGACAACTTAACGACGACATTGTGAATAACTTCAACAGACGTTTCAACGAAACTGAGGCATATGATTCAAATATGGAAAAGAAAACTGAACAAAAGAACTTATGCAAGAAGGACTTTCTTTCATAAGAAAGGATCATCATGGCAGGCTATTAAAGTGACTCTCTTATTCAAAATCAATACATACACATGTATAACAAACATTATTTTTGAGTAATAAACCTTTTATTACTTACTAAATAATGTATTTATGGAAAATATTTACAACTAATAACAAGATTGTAACCGTGTATTTAATAGCTGAATAAGCAAAAATATTAAATGATTGGTGAGTGCTAAAAGATTTACAGTAAACTGCTACCTACTATCGTCTCAGTAGGCAGAAAGTATGTGTTTTCTGCACATTTCTTCCAAATTAATCTCCTTCATAACAGCCATTGTTTTCGACATTTACATTTATTCAACCTTTTTGGTTTAATAAAACATTTATTATTAATTGTGGTAAATCTTAATTGGTAGTACGAATGCAATTTTGAATTGTTTTGCGACCACGAACGAATAAGCTATTGTAATACAAATTCAAAATATAAAGTGTTACACCTATTGGAGCGTATTTTAAAGGATAGAAATATGTTTCACATACTGTTGTTATCGAAGTCTCTGAACACGTGGTCAAACTCATCTACAGTGAGAACCGTGTTGTTGTCGAAATCTGAGAGCAGAAAGAGCTTTTTCGCCTGGTTATTGTCTCCGACGGAATCTTGCCCATGGCTTTGTCCGGTGACAACATAAAGCAACACTCTGTGATGAAGTAAACAACAGGGAAGAAAATTACATGCTCTTTGTTGTTATTCTGTTTTATTCTCCTATTTGAGAACCGAATATAAAAAAAATGTAAGTTATATACTAAACCTAGAATTTCTTAAAAGAGGTGCCATTTTATCTCTCACATGTCAATTGATGTCTTTAATAAGTTTTAATTAGATGTATAGTTATTTTTTCTCCTGACATTTAATTTGTATTTTTTCATTCTTAATTTATTCATGACGAAATTACTGGTTATCAAATTTATACTTTTATTATAATGTTTTTAACAAAATGAATAATGTCAGTCACTATTTCACATCAAGTAGAAGGTTTCAATCGGGTATGATGCTTTAGAAGGTTACAATCGGGTATGCTGCTTTAGAAGCTTACAATCGGTTATGATGCTTTAGAAGGTTTCAATCGGATATGATGCTTTAGAAGGTTTCAATCCGGTATGATGCTTTAGAAGGTTTTAATGGAGTAGGATTGCTTTAGAAGGTTACAATCGGGTATAAGTATTTAGAAGGTTATAATCGGGTATAATGCTTTAGAAGGTTACAATCGGGAATTAAGCTATAAAAGGTTACAATCGGGTATAATGCTTTAGAAGGTTACACTCGGGAATTATGCTATATAAGGTTACAATCGGGTATAATGCTTTACTTACAGCGAACAAAAAGACACGTAGACGATGCTTGCTGGTTTCATCTTCCTACTGAAAACAAAATATACGTCGTAGTTAGCAGGGACAGTATTTATTATGCAACTTAAGTAAATCCAAGAATCATACATAATTGACTCCATTCACTATTTTGGTCTGTAATAATTAACAAGCAATTCGATTAAACTACATCGTTCTGAGATACACTTAAGACCAATATCGAATACCAGCCCTGAACACTTACACATATATATTTATATATCGAACCCGGCAATTCCTACAAACGCTATAAACATGCGGAATATTATGTATATAAACAGTGCATTTTATGAAGTTAGATAACAGCTTCAAATCTAAAATGCGCGATAAAGTTCTGGATATAGGGCCTTTTTTTGTAAAAAATGTTCCGCTTTGTTATTCGATTTCAGTGTTAATGTTTGTTTTGTGAACGAGGTGGTTGTACTTTGCTATGTGAGTTAAATGTATTTGTAAAACCAGGTGGTTGTTCTCTGTTTTGCGATTTAAGTGTATTTGTGAACCAGGTGGTTGTACTCTGTTTTGCGATTTAAGTGTGTCTGTGAACGAGTCGGTTGAACGTTGTTTTGCGATTAAAGTGTTTTTGTGAAACCAGGTGGTTGAACGTTGTTTTGCGATTAAAGTGTTTTTGTGAAACCTGGTGTTTTTTTCTTTGCTGCGCGTTGAAGTGTTTATGTGAAACACAGGCACACTTGTTTTGTACTAGCATCAATAACACAATGGTTTTATACTAGCATCAACAACACGATGGCTTTGTGCTTGCATGCAACAGCACACTGGTTTTGTACTAGCATCAACAACACGGTGGCTTTGTGCTTGCATGCAACAACACACTTGTTTTATACTAGCATCAATAACACAATGGTTTTATACTAGCATCAACAACACGATGGCTTTGTGCTTGCATGCAACAGCACACTTGTTTTGTACTAGCATCAACAACACGGTGGTTTTGTGCTTGCATGCAACAGCACACTTGTTTTGTACTAGCATTTACAACACGGTGGCTTTGTGCTTGCATGCAACAACACACTTGTTTTGTACTAGCATCAATAACACAATGGTTTTATACTAGCATCAACAACACGGTGGTTTTGTGCTTGCATGCAACAGCACACTTGTTTCGTACTAGCATTTACAACACGGTGGCTTTGTGCTTGCATGCAACAGCACACTTGTTTTATACTAGCATTTACAACACGGTGGCTTTCTGCTTGCATGCAACAGCACACTTGTTTTATACTAGCATTTACAACACGGTGGCTTTGTGCTTGCATGAAACAGCACACTTGTTTTATACTAGCATTTACAACACGGTGGCTTTGTGCTTGCATACAACAGCACACTTGTTTTGTACTAGCATTTACAACACGGTGGCTTTGTGCTTGCATGCAACAACACACTTGTTTTGTACTAGCATCAATAACACAATGGTTTTATACTAGCATCAACAACACGATGGCTTTGAGCTTGCATGCAACAGCACACTTGTTTTGTACTAGCATCAACAACACGATGGCTTTGAGCTTGCATGCAACAGCACACTTGTTTTGTACTAGCATCAATAACACAATGGTTTTATACTAGCATCAACAACACGATGGCTTTGTGCTTGCATGCAACAGCACACTTGTTTTGTACTAGCATCGACAACACGGTGGTTTTGTGCTTGCATGCAACAACACACTTGTTTTGTACTAGCATCGACAACACGGTGGCTTTGTGCTAGCATGCAACAACACACTTGTTTTGTACTAGCATTTACAACACGGTGGCTTTGTGCTTGCATGCAACTGCACACTTGTTTTGTACTAGCATCGACAACACGGTGTTTTTGTGCTTGCATGCAACAGCACACTTGTTTTATACTAGCATTTACAACACGGTGGCTTTGTGCTTGCATGCAACAGCACACTTGTTTAATACTAGCATCAACAACACGGTGGCTTTGTGCTTGCATACAACAGCACACTTGTTTTGTACTAGCATCTACAACACGGTGGCTTTGTGCTTGCATGCAACAGCACTCTTGTTTTGTACAAGCATTTACAACACGGTGGCTTTGTGCTTGCATGCAACAACACACTTGTTTTGTACTAGCATCAATAACACAATGGTTTTATACTAGCATCAACAACACGATGGCTTTGAGCTTGCATGTAACAGCACACTTGTTTTGTACTAGCATCGACAACACGGTGGTTTTGTGCTTGCATGCAACAACACACTTGTTTGGTACTAGCATCGACAACACGGTGGCTTTGTGCTAGCATGCAACAACACACTTGTTTTGTATTAGCATTTACAACACGGTGGCTTTGTGCTTGCATGCAACTGCACACTTGTTTTGTACTAGCTTCAACAACACGGTGGTTTTGTGCTTGCATGCAACAGCACACTTGTTTTGTTCTAGCATCAACAACACGGTGGTTTTGTGCTTGCACGTAACAGCACACTTGTTTAGTACTAGCGTCAATAACACGGTGGCTTTGTGCTTGCATGCAACAGCACACTTGTTTTGTTCTAGCATCAACAATACGGTGGTTTTGTGCTTGCACATAACGGCACACTTGTTTTGTACGAGCGTCAACAACACGGTGGCTTTGTGCTTGCATGCAAAAGCACACTTGTGTTGTACTAGCGTCAACAACACAGTGGTTTTGGACTTGCATGCAACTGCACACTTGTTTTGTACTAGCATCAATAACACGATGGCTTTGTGCTTGCATGAAACAGCACACTTGTTTTATACTAGCATTTACAACACGGTGGCTTTGTGCTTGCATGCAACAGCACACTTGTTTTGTACTAGCATCGACAACACGGTGGCTTTGTGCTTGCATGCAACAGCACACTTGTTTGGTACTAGCATCAACAACACAGTGGTTTTGTGCTTGCATGCAACAGCACACTTGTTTTGTACTAGCATCAACAACACGGTGGTTATATACTTGCATACAACAGCACATTTGTTTTGTACTAGCATCAACAACACGGTGGCTTTGTGCTTGCATGCAACAGCACACTTGTTTTGTACTAGGTTGTTTTGTGCTTGCATGCAACAGCACACTTGTTTTGTACTAGCATCAACAACACGGTGGCTTCGTGCTTGCATGCAACAGCACACTTGTTTTATACTAGGTGGTTTTGTGCTTGCATGCAACAGCACACTTGTTTTGTACTAGCGTCAACAACACAGTGGTTATGGACTTGCATACAACTGCACACTTGTTTTTGTACTAGCATCAATAACACGATGGCTTTGTGCTTGCATGCAACAGCACACTTGTTTTATACTAGCATTTACAACACGGTGGCTTTGTGCTTGCATGCAACAGCACACTTGTTTTGTACTAGCATCGACAACACGGTGGCTTTGTGCTTGCATGCAACATCACACTTGTTTGGTACTAGCATCAACAACACAGTGGTTTTGTGCTTGCATGCAAAAGCACACTTGTTTTGTACTAGCATCAACAACACGGTGGTTATATACTTGCATACAACAGCACATTTGTTTTGTACTAGCATCAACAACACGGTGGCTTTGTTCTTGCATGCAACAGCACACTTGTTTTGAACTAGGTGGTTATGTGTTTGCATGCAACAGCACACGTGTTTTGTACTAGCATCAACAAAACGGTGGCTTTGTGCTTGCATGCAACAGCACACTTGTTTTGTACTAGGTTGGTTTGTGCTTGCATGCAACAGCACACTTGTTTTGTACTAGCATCAACAACACGGTGGCTTAGTGCTTGCATGCAACAGCACACTTGTTTTGTACTAGATGGTTTTGTGCTTGCATGCAACAGCACACTTGTTTTGTACTAGCGTCAACAACACAGTGGTTATGTGCTTGCATGCAACTGCACACTTGTTTTGTACTAGCATCAATAACACGATGGCTTTGTGCTTGCATGCAACAGCACACTTGTTTTATACTAGCATTTAAAACACGGCGGCTTTGTGCTTGCATGCAACAGCACACTTGTTTTGTACTAGCATCGACAACACGGTGGCTTTGTGCTTGCATGCAACAGCACATTTGTTTTGTACTAGCATCGACAACACGGTGGCTTTGTGCTTGCATGCAACAGCACAATTGTTTTGTACTAGAATCAACAACACGGTGGCTTTGCGCTTGCATGCAACAGCACATTTGTTTTGTACTAGCATAAACAACACAGTGGTTATATGCTTGCATACAAGAGCACACTTGTTTTTTACTAGCATCAACAACACGGTGACTTTGTGCTTGTATGCAACAGCACACTTGTTTTGTACTAGCATCAACAACACGGTGGCTTTGTGCTTGCATGCAACAGCACACTTGTTTTGCACTAGGTGGTTTTGTGCTTGCATGCAACAGCACACTTGTTTTGTACTAGGTGGTTTTGTGCTTGCATGCAACAGCACACTTGTTTTGTACTAGGTGGTTTTGTGCTTGCATGCAACAGCACACTTGTTTTGTACTAGATGGTTTTGTGCTTGCATGCAACAGCACACTTGTTTTGTACTAGGTGGTTTTGTGCTTGCATGCAACAGCACACTTGTTATGTACTAGGTGGTTTTGTGCTTGCATGCAACAGCACACTGGTTTTGTACTAGATGGTTTTGTGCTTGCATGCAACAGCACACTTGTTTTGTACTAGGTGGTTTTGTGCTTGCATGAAACAGCACAGTTGTTTTGTACTAGCATCAACAACACGGTGGCTTTGTGCATGCATGCAACAGCACATTTGTTTTGTACTTGGTGGTTTTGTGCTTGCATGCAACAGCACACGTGTTTTGTACTAGCATCAACAACACGGTGGCTTTGTGCTTGCATGCAACAGCACACTTGTTTTGTACTAGTTGGTTTTGTGCTTGCATGCAACAGCACACTTGTTTTGTACTAGCGTCAACAACACGGTGGCTTTGTGTTTGCATGCAACAGCACACTTGTTTTGTACTAGCGTCAACAACACGGTGGTTTTGTGCTTGCATGCAACAGCACACTTGTTTTGTACTAGCGTCAACAACACGGTGGCTTTGTGCTTGCATGCAATAGCACACTTGTTTTGTACTAGCGTCAACAACACAGTGGTTTAGTGCATGCACGTTACAGCACACTTGTTTTGTACTAGCGTCAACAACACGGTGGCTTTGTACTTGCATGCAACAGCACTCTTGTTTTGTACGAGCGTCAACAACACGGTGGCTTTGTGCTTGCTTGCAACAGATATTTGTTTTGTACTAGCGTCAACAACACGGTGGCTTTGTGCTTGCATGCAACAGCACACTTGTTTTGTACTAACGTCAACAACACAGTGGTTATGTGCTTCCATGCAACTGCACACTTGTTTTGTACTAGCATCAATAACACGATGACTTTGTGCTTGCATGCAAATCAACAATACGGTGGCTTTGTGCTTCCATGTAACAGCACACTTGTTTTGTACTAGCATCGACAACACTGTGGCTTTGTGCTTGCATGCAACAGCACACTTGTTTTTTAACTAGCATCGACAACACGGTGGCTTTGTGCTTGCATGCAACAGCACACTTGTTTTGTACTAGCATCGACAACACAGTGGCTATGTGCTTGCATGCAACAGCACACTTGTTTTGTACTAGCGTCAACAACACAGTGGGTATGTGCTTCCATGCAACTGCACACTTGTTTTGTACTAGCATCAATAACACGATGGCTTTGTGCTTGCATGCAAATCAACAACACGGTGGCTTTGTGCTTGCATGCAACAGCACACTTGTTTTGTACTAGCATCGACAACACAGTGGTTTTGTGCTTGCATGCAACAGCACACTTGTTTTAAACTAGCATCGACAACACGGTGGCTTTGTGCTTGCATGCAACAGCACACTTGTTTTGTACTAGCATCGACAACACAGTGGCTATGTGCTTGCATGCAACAGCACACTTGTTTTGTACTAGCATCAACAACACAGTGGTTTTGTGCTTGCATGCAACAGCACATTTGTTTTGTACTAGCATCAACAACACGGTGGCTTTGCGCTTGCATGCAACAGCACTTTTTTTGTACTAGCATCAACAACACGGTGGTTTTGTGTTTGCATGCAACAGCACACTTGTTTTGTACTAGGTGGTTATGTGCTTGCATATAAAAGCACACTTGTTTTGTACTAGCATCAACAACACGGTGGCTTTGTGCTTGCATGCAACAGCACACTTGTTTTGTACTAGGTGGTTTTGTGCTTGCATGTAACAGCACACTTGTTTTGTACTAGCATCAGCAACACGGTGGCTTTGTGCTTGCATGCAACAGCACACTTGTTTTGTACTAGGTGGTTTTGTGCTTGCATGCAACAGCACACTTGGTTTTGTACTAGCGTCAACAACACGGTGGCTTTGTGCTTGCATGCAACAGCACACTTGTTTTGTACTAGCATCAACAACACGGTGGTTATGTGCTTGCATTTAACAGCACACTTGTTTTGTTCTAGGTGGTTATGTGCTTGCATGCAACAGCACACTTGTTTTGTACTAGCATCAAAACACAGTGGCTTTGTGCTTGCATGCAACTGCACACTTCTTTTGTACTAGCATCAACAACACAGTGGCTTTGTGTTTGTATGCCACTGCACACATGCTTTTTAATAGTATCAACAACACAGTGGTTTTGTGCTTGCATGCAACAGCACACTTGTTTTGTACTAGCATCAACAACATAGTGGTTTTGTGCTTGCATGCAACAGCACACTTGTTTTGTACTAGGTGGTTATGTGCTTGCATGCAACAGCACACTTGTTTTGTACTAGCATCAACAACACGGTGGCTTTGTGCTTGCATGCAACAGCACACTTGTTTTGTACTAGCATCAACAACACAGTGGTTTTGTGCTTGCATGCAAAAGCACACTTGTTTTGTACTAGCGTCAACAACACAGTGGTTTTGGACTTGCATGCAACTGCACACTTGTTTTGTACTAGCATCAATAACACGATGGCTTTGTGCTTGCATGAAACAGCACACTTGTTTTATACTAGCATTTACAACACGGTGGCTTTGTGCTTGCATGCAACAGCACACTTGTTTTGTACTAGCATCGACAACACGGTGGCTTTGTGCTTGCATGCAACAGCACACTTGTTTGGTACTAGCATCAACAACACAGTGGTTTTGTGCTTGCATGCAACAGCACACTTGTTTTGTACTAGCATCAACAACACGGTGGTTATATACTTGCATACAACAGCACATTTGTTTTGTACTAGCATCAACAACACGGTGGCTTTGTGCTTGCATGCAACAGCACACTTGTTTTGTACTAGGTTGTTTTGTGCTTGCATGCAACAGCACACTTGTTTTGTACTAGCATCAACAACACGGTGGCTTCGTGCTTGCATGCAACAGCACGCTTGTTTTATACTAGGTGGTTTTGTGCTTGCATGCAACAGCACACTTGTGTTGTACTAGCGTCAACAACACAGTGGTTATGGACTTGCATACAACTGCACACTTGTTTTGTACTAGCATCAATAACACGATGGCTTTGTGCTTGCATGCAACAGCACACTTGTTTTATACTAGCATTTACAACACGGTGGCTTTGTGCTTGCATGCAACAGCACACTTGTTTTGTACTAGCATCGACAACACGGTGGCTTTGTGCTTGCATGCAACATCACACTTGTTTGGTACTAGCATCAACAACACAGTGGTTTTGTGCTTGCATGCAAAAGCACACTTGTTTTGTACTAGCATCAACAACACGGTGGTTATATACTTGCATACAACAGCACATTTGTTTTGTACTAGCATCAACAACACGGTGGCTTTGTTCTTGCATGCAACAGCACACTTGTTTTGAACTAGGTGGTTATGTGTTTGCATGCAACAGCACACGTGTTTTGTACTAGCATCAACAAAACGGTGGCTTTGTGCTTGCATGCAACAGCACACTTGTTTTGTACTAGGTTGGTTTGTGCTTGCATGCAACAGCACACTTGTTTTGTACTAGCATCAACAACACGGTGGCTTCGTGCTTGCATGCAACAGCACACTTGTTTTGTACTAGATGGTTTTGTGCTTGCATGCAACAGCACACTTGTTTTGTACTAGCGTCAACAACACAGTGGTTATGTGCTTGCATGCAACTGCACACTTGTTTTGTACTAGCATCAATAACACGATGGCTTTGTGCTTGCATGCAACAGCACACTTGTTTTATACTAGCATTTAAAACACGGCGGCTTTGTGCTTGCATGCAACAGCACACTTGTTTTGTACTAGCATCGACAACACGGTGGCTTTGTGCTTGCATGCAACAGCACATTTGTTTTGTACTAGCATCGACAACACGGTGGCTTTGTGCTTGCATGCAACAGCACATTTGTTTTGTACTAGCATCGACAACACGGTGGCTTTGTGCTTGCATGCAACAGCACAATTGTTTTGTACTAGAATCAACAACACGGTGGCTTTGCGCTTGCATGCAACAGCACATTTGTTTTGTACTAGCATAAACAACACAGTGGTTATATGCTTGCATACAACAGCACACTTGTTTTGTACTAGCATCAACAACACGGTGACTTTGTGCTTGTATGCAACAGCACACTTGTTTTGTACTAGCATCAACAACACGGTGGCTTTGTGCTTGCATGCAACAGCACACTTGTTTTGCACTAGGTGGTTTTGTGCTTGCATGCAACAGCACACTTGTTTTGTACTAGGTGGTTTTGTGCTTGCATGCAACAGCACACTTGTTTTGTACTAGGTGGTTTTGTGCTTGCATGCAACAGCACACTTGTTTTGTACTAGATGGTTTTGTGCTTGCATGCAACAGCACACTTGTTTTGTACTAGGTGGTTTTGTGCTTGCATGCAACAGCACACTTGTTATGTACTAGGTGGTTTTGTGCTTGCATGCAACAGCACACTGGTTTTGTACTAGATGGTTTTG
This sequence comes from Mya arenaria, assembly GCF_026914265.1. NCBI lineage: Eukaryota > Metazoa > Mollusca > Bivalvia > Myida > Myidae > Mya > Mya arenaria. The sequence continues at coordinate 4,940,323 of NC_069138.1, read as the reverse complement.
TGCTTGCATGCAACTGCACACTTGTTTTGTACTTGGTGGTTTTGTGCTTGCATGAAACAGCACAGTTGTTTTGTACTAGCATCAACAACACGGTGGCTTTGTGCATGCATGCAACAGCACATTTGTTTTGTACTTGGTGGTTTTGTGCTTGCATGCAACAGCACACGTGTTTTGTACTAGCATCAACAACACGGTGGCTTTGTGCTTGCATGCAACAGCACACTTGTTTTGTACTAGTTGGTTTTGTGCTTGCATGCAACAGCACACTTGTTTTGTACTAGCGTCAACAACACGGTGGCTTTGTGTTTGCATGCAACAGCACACTTGTTTTGTACTAGCGTCAACAACACGGTGGTTTTGTGCTTGCATGCAACAGCACACTTGTTTTGTACTAGCGTCAACAACACGGTGGCTTTGTGCTTGCATGCAATAGCACACTTGTTTTGTACTAGCGTCAACAACACAGTGGTTTAGTGCATGCACGTTAGAGCACACTTGTTTTGTACTAGCGTCAACAACACGGTGGCTTTGTACTTGCATGCAACAGCACTCTTGTTTTGTACGAGCGTCAACAACACGGTGGCTTTGTGCTTGCTTGCAACAGATATTTGTTTTGTACTAGCGTCAACAACACGGTGGCTTTGTGCTTGCATGCAACAGCACACTTGTTTTGTACTAACGTCAACAACACAGTGGTTATGTGCTTCCATGCAACTGCACACTTGTTTTGTACTAGCATCAATAACACGATGACTTTGTGCTTGCATGCAAATCAACAATACGGTGGCTTTGTGCTTCCATGTAACAGCACACTTGTTTTGTACTAGCATCGACAACACTGTGGCTTTGTGCTTGCATGCAACAGCACACTTGTTTTTTAACTAGCATCGACAACACGGTGGCTTTGTGCTTGCATGCAACAGCACACTTGTTTTGTACTAGCATCGACAACACAGTGGCTATGTGCTTGCATGCAACAGCACACTTGTTTTGTACTAGCGTCAACAACACAGTGGGTATGTGCTTCCATGCAACTGCACACTTGTTTTGTACTAGCATTAATAACACGATGGCTTTGTGCTTGCATGCAAATCAACAACACGGTGGCTTTGTGCTTGCATGCAACAGCACACTTGTTTTGTACTAGCATCGACAACACAGTGGTTTTGTGCTTGCATGCAACAGCACACTTGTTTTAAACTAGCATCGACAACACGGTGGCTTTGTGCTTGCATGCAACAGCACACTTGTTTTGTACTAGCATCGACAACACAGTGGCTATGTGCTTGCATGCAACAGCACACTTGTTTTGTACTAGCATCAACAACACAGTGGTTTTGTGCTTGCATGCAACAGCACATTTGTTTTGTACTAGCATCAACAACACGGTGGCTTTGCGCTTGCATGCAACAGCACTTTTTTTGTACTAGCATCAACAACACGGTGGTTTTGTGTTTGCATGCAACAGCACACTTGTTTTGTACTAGGTGGTTATGTGCTTGCATATAAAAGCACACTTGTTTTGTACTAGCATCAACAACACGGTGGCTCCGTGCTTGCATGCAACAGCACACTTGTTTTGTACTAGGTGGTTTTGTGCTTGCATGTAACAGCACACTTGTTTTGTACTAGCATCAGCAACACGGTGGCTTTGTGCTTGCATGCAACAGCACACTTGTTTTGTACTAGGTGGTTTTGTGCTTGCATGCAACAGCACACTTGTTTTTGTACTAGCGTCAACAACACGGTGGCTTTGTGCTTGCATGCAACAGCACACTTGTTTTGTACTAGCATCAACAACACGGTGGTTATGTGCTTGCATTTAACAGCACACTTGTTTTGTTCTAGGTGGTTATGTGCTTGCATGCAACAGCACACTTGTTTTGTACTAGCATCAAAACACAGTGGCTTTGTGCTTGCATGCAACTGCACACTTGTTTTGTACTAGCATCAACAACACAGTGGCTTTGTGTTTGTATGCCACTGCACACATGCTTTTTAATAGTATCAACAACACAGTGGTTTTGTGCTTGCATGCAACAGCACACTTGTTTTGTACTAGCATCAACAACATAGTGGTTATGTGCTTGCATGCAACAGCACACTTGTTTTGTACTAGGTGGTTATGTGCTTGCATGCAACAGCACACTTGTTTTGTACTAGCATCAACAACACGGTGGCTTTGTGCTTGCATGCAACTGCACACTTGTTTTGTACTAGCATCAACAACACAGTGGTTTTGTGCTTGCATGCAACAGCACACTTGTTTTGTACTAGCATCAACAACACAGTGGTTTTGTGCTTGCATGCAACTGCACACTTGTTTTGTACTAGCATCAACAACACAGTGGTTTTGTGCTTGCATGCAACTGCACACTTGTTTTGTACTAGCATCAACAACACAGTGGTTTTGTGCTTGCATGCCACTGCACACTTGTTATGTACTAGCATCAACATCACGGTGGTTTTGTGCTTGCATGCCACTGCAGACTTGTTTTGTACTAGCGTCAACAACACAATGGTTTTGTGCTTGCATGCCACTGCACACTTGTTTTGTACTAGCATCAACAACACAGTGGTTTTGTGCTTGCATGCAACTGCACACTTGTTTTGTACTAGCATCAACAACACGGTGGTTTTGTGCTTGCATGCCACTGCACACATGCTTTTTAATAGCATCAACAACACAGTGGTTTTGTGCTTGCATGCAACTGCACACTTGTTCTGTACTAGCGTCAACAACACAGCTTGCTTGCAACAACGAAACTGCTTTATGCATGAATACAACAATAAATGAAATAGTTTATGTATGGAGTATCACGTTCGGCACTCTCTTACACTTCACTGTACTTTACTGTTATAGGTACATTCAATAGTGGATTTATTATGATTAAATACGAGACAATATAGCGCTCATATCAGGGCAGTTTTGATTAAAAAACGGTATACTCGTTGTGTTTTGTTTTCTACTTTGAATAAAGATATCGATCTCAAAAACAATATTTAACATACTACATGTATCATTAAATAGTTTACAGACTATTGAAATAAATTTTGAATTTAAAACTCATATTTACTCTTACATAACATTTGAGTAAAGATCTAAAGAAGAAAGAAATGAATACAATGTTTATTTCAATAAAATTTAAAAGAACACACACAAAACAACGCTTTTTAAATTTTAAGGCAAACACAATGAATAAAAATCCTACCAACCAAAGTGAATTCCTGCACTCTCAATTATTCGCATTTATTATGAGATTTTTAATCAGAGTTTTGTCCGCATAACAACTGATAAGAATATGAGTTTTTTGTAAAAGTATAGAAATGGTAAAAAGATCATCCAAATAATGACCGACCTCTCCCTAATGCACTGTACTGCACTTTGGATAACTGTACGCCACAGACTGAGTCATGCTGTGGACCAGATTAGATTGCGTTTCGGCCGCTCCTCGTAGAAGCAGATAAGGCTCAGTCATAAACATTTCCTTCAGACGAAATCATTTCTTTCTGTACTAGTGCACTTATCACATTAACATATTTACGGCAATTGTACATCAACTGTTCAGTTTGCATTGCACTTATAGGAAAGACTGTAAAAGCATTATCTTGATATATTTTAAAGATGCGCTCTTACTCCCAGATAAGATTTACCACAATTAATAATATTGTTTTAATATTCCAAAAAGGATGAATAAATGTCGAAAACAATTATTTTGATGAAGGATACCGAGTTTAATTTGAAATTATGAGCATAAAACACGGTATTTCTACCTTATGAGACTTTAGTAGACAACAGTACATCTTTCAGCATTCACCAATCATTAAATATTTTTTGCGCTTTCTACTATTAAATACATGGTTACAATCTTGTTATCAGTAATTAATATTTTCCATAAATGCATTATTTAGTAAGTAGTTAAAGGTTTATCAGTCAAAATTGATGTTTGTTATACAAGTGTATGTATTTATTTTGAATAAGAGTCTCACTTGAATGTTTTATTTCCTTAGTGCGTTGCCGTTACCAAGTTAAGCTATGATCGGCATATCTACAGACATTTGTATTTCAAGTTAGAATTATTTCGGATGCTTTATTTTTCGGAAAATAAATATTTGTTAATATATTTTTTTTACCATTTTCACTATGCCATTATCGTTAAGTTGGCCTTTTCTTTTGTGTAATATTGTGTATTATACCTCAAGGCTCATTGGCAAGTTCCTTTTTACTTTTAAGGGACTCGTTCATGTTTTATAAATGCACCTTTTGTGATGGAATGATATGTTTCAAATCATTAGATTGTTAAAACCACGGACCTATAAACCATGGTTTATAGGTCCATGTTAAAACTAAGATACTGACGACTGGAACCATTCAACAAATGTTGATATAAACTCAAATATTGTCTTTGATGTCCACGAATTTTAAGAGCGTAAGTAACGCTTTTCAACAAAAGGCTAAAAGGTTAAATTATCTCTCAGTTTATGTAAGGGTTCTCGTGGGCGAGTGGTTTTGCTGTAAGTTTTCTAAAAACAATCTTGACGGTACCGGCGTGGTTCGCTCCAGACTAAAACCAGTATTTCATACTTCAATTGAAATTTTCTCTGCGATTTCGGTATCAAAGAGTAAATTAATTATAATCTTAGTGTTTTTCAGATGCAAAACCGTGAAATATGGTCCAAAAACATAAGTTAGTTCCTTTAAAGGAAATCACAAACTTTAGTTTTGCAACTTTTTTTAACTTTGTTGAAATGGAGTTTTTTTAAACTAAGTTTCATAAACAGATACTTTTACATCATTTTGTAAATCCAAGCTTTAGATAAATCAATATTGCAATAATAGTACTAAAACTTTTCTGCAACATTGGACATTTTCCTGCTGCATTTGAAGTAAAAATTATCAGTGAAGCTCTAGTATTTTCTTTCGAAATGTTTTATCGTTTATTTCTTTAAAGCACTTCGATCACATTTTGATCTAAAATATTGTTTCAATGCCTGACCCTAAATAACGTAAACAGATCTCCCTAAAATATCGAGATCAATTCCTTTAAAGCTTCAACACTTTGAATTCAATGGACGGAGCTTGTTTTTCTTCCTCGGCAGAAAGTTGCTGTTTTCTATCAATCTGTTCAGTCTGAACTTCTCGGCCATTTTCCATCGAAAACAACTTCGATACATCAGTATGAAATCGTTCGTAAAATTATTAATAATACGGTTAATTCATTGTATTATTGTAACGTGTTATTTGTATTACTAAGATCAGAGTGAAGTGTATTATTGCATAAATAGTTAATATTCGTAAGAGTAAAGTCCTTAGGTTTAATTGTTAAATTGAAATAACTACGCGATCTACTTACAGCGTAGTTAAATGTTAAAATTCTGACATTGATAACCGTACATATACATCCGAGATTGTTTTTATTGGAAAATGCCGATGAGTTCCGACTGCAAACTTTTTAGCAGTGATCTCCCTTGATTAACAGTGATCATCGTTGTCACCACGTCAGAAAATAAGTGGATGACATCTATTTGCGTTTTTTTTAAATATATTTTTATACGTATTCAGGCATTTTTTCATTAAAATTATATTTAATAATGATGTTTTCAATGTTTAAATCTAAAGGATCATATATCGCAAAGGAACAAAAACAAACAACAATTTTTAAATGGTGTCAAAGAATATCGCTTATATGGTATTTTTTATCTTTACTCAAACTACTAGTATGTGTTTTTTTTTTTTTTTGGTTCTTACCATTTAAAACAAAGGATACCTTGTTTAGTTTGAAAGAAAAGTGCAGAAAAACACGGTATTTCTACCTTATGAGACGATAGTTGTCACTGTGAGCCAGCCATTTAATATGTGTGTGTGTTAAATGCACGGTTACAAGTTTGTCATCAGTAATTAATTTTGTCCAATAATGCATTATTTCGTCAGTATTTTAAAGCTGCACTCTCACAGATTGAACGTTTTGACAACTTTTTTTGTCTTGGAACGAGCCAATTTTTACGAAAATGCATGGAAACCAGTTAAATAAGACTGCTGACAAAAAATAAGATCGCTGATGTTTACATTTAAGTTAAAAAAATGTTTTATGCACTTTTCTTAAACCGCCATAAAACATTCATTTTCGAACGGAAATTTACGATCTGATTTTTTGTCAGCAATGTTATATCATTGGTTTGAAGATATTAACGCAAAAATTTGCTCTTTCCAAGAACAAAAATAAAAAAAATGTTGTAAAATGGTATATCTGTGAGAGTGCAGCTTTAATCAAATGTGTATATAATGATTTTGATACAAGAATCACTTGAAGTTAAATGACTTAAACATCAAAGTGCATTAAAAATAAAATATAAAAAAAAATGCATCAACCATAGTTGACTTTCATGTAAAATAGCACAATAATAAAAGTTAAACTAATTTATTAAACATAAAAAAACTTATTTGCAGTAAAAATGCTCACATTTGATGCATTTTAACTGAATACAGTTTCTATGAACCTTATGATAACGCATGCCCTTAAAAGCACTCGCGAAAAGTAAATTCAGATATCTGTACATGTCTTTACGAACACAATCGTAACTCGGCCATCTCCGGCAAGCTTTGGGATATACTTTTTAGATATTGGACAAGGTTGCCGACTGTGTACGAATAATGCCTTTTGTATTTAGAAATACGTCACTTCCGATATTCTTCAATATACAAATGCTTCATATTTATTTCAATATTTACTTTCAAAGAGTCAGATACCATTGAATGTTTCTGAAATTGCTATATTCCGGATGTGTTCGATTTCAGATACGTCAATATGAGGCTTGACATAAGTGGAGGTCTTGTTACCTTCATTCAATATTGTATTCTATGGATCATTGACACTTATATAATGTAAATATGTTTTAACCACGGTGCATATCCATATCGGTACCCTCTTTGCGAAATCTACTGAAACGGTACCCTCTTTGCACATGCACCGGTTTTTCTCTGCTGAAAACAAATCGGCGATGGGCAACAAGCCAGTAAATGTTCATTTAACTGATGGAAGGAGGTATGTCATGTGCAAAAGAAGTATACCATTGAACACTAGAATGTTATAGCTATGTCTTTTTTAGTAAGTCGCCCATTTTTCAATTACTGCAACTCCACAATAAGCTACACAATATCGATATGTCTTGCCTCGCCCACCACCTCTGCATGTTCTGCGGGCTTAAATTTACCACTGGTTTGATTATGTACACCCCATACATATTATATGTATTCAGTTATATATCATATTCATACAAATGGCAATTAATAGTCTAAAATATGTGGTAAATTCATAAAAAAAATCCTACTTTCGGTTTTGCAGCGGCACGGGTTACCTCTTTGCTCCAGAGGGAAGTATTTAGTTAACGGACGAAAACCGGTGTTGGATGACCAAATAACCGCTTCTAGTACATATCGCGATCTCCACAGGTGTCGTCCCCCAATAGCTCGTCATCATGCCGAGGCCAACTGGGATAACAGCGGCAGCTGGTCTGCCGGTAAGGCGGATCTAGACCCTTATATACGTGTACGTGTAATGGTTTAATAAAGGGCCAAAAGTTATGTTGTTTTTGTTGTTGTTTTTGTTGTTTTTAAATACTTGATTCATGGTCTTAGTTAACATAATTAAATGTTAATTGGCAGCTCGAAGTTTGGTGACCGTCGTTTAATCCACTGAGTAGATGCAGAAGAACATACCTAACTAATTCATGTTTTTGTTTAAATATTCATATATTTATAAGCCTTCTTCTAGTATGTTAATTATTATATAAATAAGGTTTAATCTAAAGAATATTTTCATTGGAATCAAGACGAAATATTTTAATCAACATATTCAATGATAGAATGTGGTTTTAAAATGAGAAAAACCATATATTTTTTTCAATAAATTTTAATGTTTTATGATAAAATGAGCTGAGATTAAGTTTGATTTTTTACTTAAGTCTTTCCGTGATATTGGGGTCAGGACCGCCCCCTGATTGTTCACCTTCTTTGTAGGTGCGTTTCGATAATCTCAGCACAATCACAGGGGTTGCACTACAAGGTCGACCAATCCAAAACGACCCCACCACCTCATGTATGAGTGTTGTAAACAGTTCGTGAAATCATACCGTTTACTGTACAGCGAAGATTGTGCTACGTTTCATGCTTACAAAGACTTTACTGGCAACGTCACGGTTGGTAGACTAGATTGTCGTTTGATAAAGTTTAATTGATCGATAAGTTTTAAGTTAAAACAATGTGGAGGGAAGCGAATTATTATTCTGTTGACATGTACATTAATATTGCACAAGCTGTCAGTGAACACTTGTTCAAAAAGTCGTTCTATGTTATTAAGCATGTAAAAGAAATAATTTCAATCGATAAAACATTGATATAACATTGCTTCAGGTATTCCCCGCAAATTTCGACACAGAAGGCGTGGTCACCAACATGCTTCCGCATCACGTGACTACTATGTGCGTGCGTATCAATCCGGTGTCTTGTTACGGTCATTGTACACTGAGGTTTGACGTTCTTAGATGTGTTAAGGAAGAACTGTGATATTGAAATGGATGATTGCTAAGAACGGGGTGAAACATAATGAATTTGATAATGCTACAATATATAGGTTAGAGTTTATTAAGTACTTTCTTCGTGAATAAATTACCTAAGGAAGCGGAGCGCGGCGAACAACATGAATGATTTCAAAACATGTTGTTTATGCAGGCCTTTTTCTATAGTTACCTTGGGTCCGAACCCATAGCCCAACTGGAGAAAAAATCCTTATCAGAAGTGAAAAAAACAACAACATTTTTATGAAAGTATTTTAACTTAAAATTGTTCATTCCACATACTAATAAATTGGGTAATGCAAAAATTGGGGGACTTTTGAATTCAGAAGTTATTGATTTTCATCATGTTTAAAAATCAATATGCGACATTAACTGTCATGATTTATTGCAATATATACACTTACTCAATTTGATATTTCAGCCATTTCAGGTATTTTGAAAGATAAGAAACTAATATTTTATAATTTCCTTATTTGAAGGAGACAGAAAAGCTTATTCATTTAACTGCAAAATTTCCCATTATTTCTATAATAATTATTATATCTTCTCAAAATGTCTACAATCGTGTTCCCAAAATGGGCAAAGAAGGCCTGTTATAGCTTGAATTTGGACAACACGGTCCAAATCATTAAAGGGTTATCTTCATACGTCAAATATTCATGCAATTTCTCTGAAGATTGTGCTTAAACGTGTTGCTGACGTAAACCAACTGGCATATTTTTGTTATAGCAATTGAAGGAACATTCGTCAATCGCAACTGCTTAAAACGATTCGACGCGGTCAATTGACCGCCCACCCCCGATATTTTACATTGTTTCCAGACATTGTTTCATAAAATGCAATAGCGCAACGACAAACCACACGCACGCACGCACGCACGCACGCACGCACGCACACACACACACACACACACACACACATATATATATATATATATATATATATATATATATATATATATATATATATATATATATATATAACAACAATATTCATAATTAGTTTACGGTTTTCTTAATCGCGCGAAATTGTGCGTCCTTGCGGTTAAGACGTCGGTTTTCCATTTTTTTCTTGACTCTACCGGAGTGAGTTCGCACCAACTAAGCGAGAAACATGAAACATGAAACCAAGAAACGTTTTCTTACTATAACTGTACTGTTTCTGCAGTTTAGATATCATAGAGTAAATTAATGATAAAATAGGTGTTTTAAATGCAATACCAGAAAAAATAATGTTTGGTCCAAAAACATGAGCGAGTACGTTTGAATAAAGAGGCTACTTCCCACCTTCATATTGAGAGGTCATTTTACACCCAACACTTTATCCTGGTAGTGTTGATTTTTGGTGTGAAGATTATCATTGCAGGTTCGGATTAGGGCTAGCAGTGTAAAACATTAGGTTGAAGAAAATAATGGACCGTTTGAACTTTGTATTCTTAAAGGCTAAAATTCCTGTCTTTGTTTTGGGTTTGTGGATTAACTTTACAGGTAAGAGTAAGAACTAGCAGTTTAAAACATTAGGTTGTAGGCATACTGCACTGGTTAAAGGACTGAGTATTAAAGGGTAACATCCCTGTTTAATTGGTCTAGTAATATCAGTTTTGGTATATTAGGTTATGGGAAGGGCTAGCAGTTTAAAACATTAGGTTGAAGACAGACTGCACCTGTTATAGGACTAAAATATCTGGTTTGTTCTCAGAACATATGTATTCTGTTCTACAATGATTTGTAAAGTTGTATTCATGTCAGTAAATTACTGTTTAAAAACATCGCTATATAGCATTTGTTTTATCCTTGAACCAAGCGGCTTACGAATGATAGAAATGGATCCTTTCATAACCTTTAGCAATTGGTGAGTTGACAATGAAACGGGCAAGACACATACGAGCGACATGATCGATTTTCGAAAGCCGAAGCTCTTCAGATACTGATCCCTATACATGTTCAAATATTTGTTTTAGGTCGAGTAGGGTATACTTTGGTGCGGGTTAAATACATCTACCGATAATAAATGCTGAAACTCTAACAAATCGGATGTGACAGGCGCATTATTAACACAAAAAATATGGCATAACACTTACTAGTACGTTGCTAAAAGAATTGCTTTGAGTTCCATGTTTACATTTAAATGTCACGATGTGTTCGAAGTTTAAGGTAAATAAAAGCAACACTTAAGCTTTTAACACCAATGACGCTAACATACACTATATCAACATTCATTTGAATGAAAAGGGTATAAATATTTTCAAGTGCAGCAAAACGGTTCTTTAAAGCATCCGGTAAAGTATACACCTAAATGCATTTTGCTCGGATAATGACTAGCTGTTCAACAAAACATTGTAAAGATCTTTTAATTGTCATATTATTTAAATATTAACATCTCCAAAGGTATCAACACATTTTGCTCTTTGGTTTAGGCACGACAGCAGGGAATCTAACTCAAGACGCAGACGTTAACCATGCCGTTAATGTTTCGTCTATGTTATTTGTTTATTTTAATTGCTACAAAACATGCTGTTCGTGGTTTAATTTTGGACAAGACGTCCGAAATCCTGAAAGGACAAAAGGTATCAACCTACACATCAAATATCCCCGCGGATTCTCTCATAAAATGTGAATCAATCTGCTCCTTACGTAAACGAAACGGCATGTGTAACATTTGCGGATATGATAAAAACATCAAAGACGTGTTTCCTCAGTGATGACAATGAAGACGACATAATCCTTACTTCTGATGACAGAAAAGTTGTACTAAAACCAGTTGAAAGTAACTTAAGCAATGTAACGTATGTTTTATATAGCTTCCAAAGCATAATCCCAAGGGCCGTTAAAGGAAGTTTGGAAGTATAATACTCCCTAAAATGAGTTAAAACTTCCAAATTTGATTTCTTGGAAGTACAAAGTCTTTGAAGAAAACTTCCAAAGTTTAAAGTTTGCAAAGTCAAAATATCAAAACCTGTTGTCAGTATTACTTTTATGGTCACAATTCCGATCAGTCTTGTTGTAAAATGAAGTATTATGATATAAATCTGTGAACTTGGCAAGTTATAGTTGCAAATTATTTTAATTTTAACATATCAGTTGAAAAATAGAGGAAAAGAATATTGTATTCGGGAGACTTAAACGTCAACATTTCAGTGAAAAACTTCAAATATTAATGGACAGGAAGTTCATACTTCCAGTTTCAAATTTATAATGGAAGCCCTGTTAATAACATTATGTAAATAAAAGGCGTAATGTTTTGTTTTGCTCAGAACGCATGTTTTATGTCATTAATAAACTAGTACTATTCACAGTCTTACTCGTCTTACTCGTCTTACTCGTTTACTTCACAATTGGCGACCTGAAAGGGACAAACGAAACGCATGGATTTTATAGTACATCGCGTTTTATATCATATACAGGATTTATCTTACAATGCTTAACCCAAATTCAATTAAATTGTCATGTTCAATAATTAATTCTGTATTCCAATGATTAAAGCTGCACTCACACAGATATACCATTTTTATAACATTATTTTTATTTTTTGTCTTGGAAAGAGCAAATTTTTGCCTAAATATCTGCAAACCAATGTTATAAGATCGCTTACAAAAAATCAGATCGTAGATTTTCATATTTCCGTTAGAAAATTAATGTTTTATGAAAAGAAAAATGCATAGAACATCAATTTTTGAACTTAAATAAACAAATCTGCGATCTAATTTTTTTTGTCAGCAGTCTTATATAACTGGTTTCCATGTTTTTTGCAAAAATTGGCTCGTTCCAAGACAAAAAAAAAGTTGTCAAAACGTTCAAACTGTGAGAGAAAACACAACATCTTATTAGACTAATCGAACGTTGATAAAGGTCTGGTCAAATCCTGGAAAGGCGTTGAATAAATTGGCATCATCAAATCTCACAAACTTTATGTATAAACTATTCTTCGTGTGTTATAATAGGAATAACTATAAATTTTGTGACAGTATATACCATTTAAATGGTCTAAAATATTTAAAACGCTGTTATTTTTGCCACGGGGTGGGGGGGGGGAGCGAATTTAACCCATTGACAGAAGTTGGGCATGTAAATAAAGCAATACAATACGATGTTGTACATATAGGTAAGTTATAACGCAACTGTACGTTTAAAAAGTCATTCAGGATCTATTGTACTTTTAACCAAACGAAAATATGCTCTTTACTTATGATTCAAGCAAATATATTTGTTTCAAAATTTAAACAGCTGTCTGTGAGAGTTCAGAGTTCCTAGTAAACGGCGGAGATCCGGTGTCTGACGCCCAGTTTAGCGCCTCGTCAGTTTTTCAGGATGCTCCGAGTCATGGTGCCAGCAAAGCCAGACTCCATTCCTTGCCGTCTCCAACGAGTATTGGCGCATGGGGTGCATGGACACTAGACGCAAATCAATATATACAGGTAAACACATGGTACCTACGGCCTTTTATAAGTAAATGAAATGGAAATTGTTTTCGAATTTTAGTTCTCTGTAAGTGATATATAACTGTAATCGTTCACTTAGAAATTGGTATACAAGTATGACAATCGGAACAACTCGACCATCTCCGCCAAACGACGAGCTTCGGGTAAATGTCGGTGCAAGTATTCAAGCACGTAAATGTTATTAGTAAAATTAACACTAATGGTATTAATAAACTGTGCCGTTTTAACGTGTATTTTTTATAATTAAGTTTAAATTCATTCCAAGTGAAGAGTAGTATTGCATAAATTAAGTTGCAATTTAGTTAAATGGAATTAGTTCGGACTTTGTAAACCGTCCATATACCTCCGAGATTGTTTGGAAGGAAAATGGCCGAGGTGCTCCGAATGACAAGTATTTTTTAGGAACACTGTTAGGAGCTCATAATGTTTGAAATATACACCCTCAATGGCTTTATGTGGTGTGAAACCACTGAGGGTTTATATCCCATACATCCATATTTACACCTTAACTTCCATTCCTTAAATGACCTGCCTTTCGGCAATTGTGGTTATAATCCGATGAACGCAACATCTTCGGATATGTTTGGATCTCCATTCATCGCATAACAATACACATAAAAATTGTTCCTTCGGACTCACCATACTTTGACCAGCCCAATTGCGTGCATAACCCGATATTGACATCACTCCCGCAATTCATTCGGCAATTGTGGTTATAATCCGATGAACGCAACATCTTCGGATATGTTCGGATCTCCATTCATCGCATAACAATACACATAAAAATTGTTCCTTCGGACTCACCACACTTTGACCAGCCCAATTGCGTGCATAACCCGATATTGACATCACTCCCGCAATTCATTCCTTAATTATTTTCTAACTGTATAAACGATTACTCTCTTGACAAAAGAACCCTGTTCTTCACCATCATTCATAACTTGTATTGGTTTCATGTAACCTAAATTATCACTCTTGATGTTCAAAAACGCTGGATTCTACAAATGATTTCAATGTTAGTGCTACCATTATATCATATTTCGTAGATACATATTATGGTTCAATCCAAAACTTGGCCACATAGTTAGTCCTGTGACTTTTAGTATGGCTTTGGGGGTTTTTATGTTGCGGGTTTCCGAAACATATCTGATTTTGTTTTCATCGCTTTTACACATCTTCATGAAACAGCGGTTTCTCTTTGATAGTATGAAATATTTCCGGTCTGGACCTTTTGTTTGGCGCACTAGTGATAGGTGTTGCAACATTTATTTGATATTCTGGAGATATTAGATATTTTTTAAAGTATATCAATATCTTATTTTTGTGACCGATATAAACAGATCGAACTGTGTTATGCATGTTGTAAGTGTACAATTATTATTTGATATATTTTATATATAATTAATGCAAAATGGTACAAGGTGCTGTTGAATGGCCTAAGTCAAGTGGTAGGCGTTGCTGTACAAGGTCGACCAATCAAGACACAAACTGATTGTTGCTACCAGCATGTAACCGCCTACAAGGTCCTCTACAGCTGGAACTGTCAACAAGTTTCTGACGGTCAATGACACGAATGGGATGGCAATGGTAATGCATACTCCAGATAATAATGTTCATCACCTTATTTCAGTAGAAAATGATTTTTTTTAACCTCGCTAAGCCTTGTTTTCAAAAGTGAATAAACAATGATATTTCTCCCGCTTGCTTCAGTAATTATTGGTCATCATTCTACGAACATAAAATATGATTATTGGTGTGGCCTTAATAGCCAAATCATTGTAAGGCATTTCAGAATTACTAACTCAATGTTTATCTTTAAAAATGCTTCACGTAGATATGTACAACGCAATTTTTGAAATATTTTCTAGGGAACCATTGTTATTTGTTTGGGCTGGAATTTTATATTAAACAAGAAATAAAGTGTTTTAAATGAAGTTGCAGCCATCTTACGACCACTAAACGTCAATTTTAAGGTATCTGATTTACAATAATGCGAAATGTTGACGCCAGGTGACGCAATACTAGTTTTGGTTCATGAATAGGGGTTAAGAAAAGATGTGTTAATATAAAAAAACACACTGTTAAGACCTTGACCTACAGTCAAACCCCGTTGGCTCGAACTCCAAAGGACCTGCGATATGACCTCGAGCCTCGGAAAAATCGAGCCAATCGGGAATTCTTACATTCAGTATAAAGAAATCGGCCCTTTACATCCCGTTCGAGTCAAATTCGACCCAAGCAAGTTCGAGCCAAGGGTGTTCGACTGTTTTTGAAGTATATAATTTTTCTTAGGAATAAAGAACAAAATATAAACTGCCACAACTTTATCTGACATGTGAACACGGTTATTCATTCGCTTATATAAAGTATTAAGTAAGTAATAACAATTCAATTAAAACTAAAATGTATTTGGTCACCATGTGTCAAAATTTACATTACATGTTAATAATAATAATGATAAACTTATTTGAATATGAGAATTGTTTTTCAATCATCAACCACCTTGAACATTAAAGTTATCTTTGTTCAAACTCTTCGTTCAAAGCAAAACGTTGCCTTCTGACGTAATATTTATGACGCAATTTCTCACGTGGTATGCACACACTGTATATAATACAGTACTATTGTGCTTTCTCTATAAGTATGACGTCGACGCAGTAAAATAATGATGACGTTGGCGACGATGATATTATTTACTGTCATTTTTTATATTTATACATAAATGACGCAGTTTAATATTGTTTTCTGAAATGATTTTACGAAACCGTGGTATAAATTTCAAATGCAAATCTTGCGTACATAAAAACAATGTTGACTGATGACAATTGATAAACGTAGCCGTCTTGCTCGTTATCTATGATTTCGTGATTTATTTGTTTTATCGACGATAGTTAACTTTTGTTCATGCAATCTGTTTACTTATTGAGATTGTAACCTATTTCCCAGTGTATTCTTTTATACAGCATGGTCTTTTGGCTACCTTACCAAATTGACTATTTGAACAATCAGGAAAACCCAAACTTTTGTATATAAAACAAATGCAATCGCAAAGCCATTCTTGTTGCAACACCTATCACTACTACGCCAAACAAAAGCTCCAGATCGGAAACATTTCGTTTCTTTGATAATAAACATGACTTTTCCTTATCCTTTATAAAGGAAGATCTGTCCCTCATTTGAAAGATTTATTTTATCTACACTACCATGTAAATTGACTGTTTTTTCCGCACTGATATCTAGAGGCTCGCTATCGACGAAAACCCTTCAATGCCGAACAATAACAAGGATAAGATACATAAATTTATAACAACGAATAAGGGAGGTAACCGTGAGATGGTTACATTACACTAGTTAAACCAGTGATTAGAATCGCATATAGATTTGCATGGACTATTCTGGCAACACAGTCTGTTTAAACATTTGTTTGCCTTCACCTTTACTTGTTTTCAAATAAAGACAAATATAGTTTGTGTTTTAAACTTTAATCCACAGATATTTGCCGGAAATACGGACCAGGACACTGTTGTTACATCGATGTTGCCAAAGCAGGTGTCTGCTCTCTGTGTCAGGATCAACCCAGTCACGTGGATGAATGGTATCGTCCTCCGCTTTGACATTCTTGGGTGTCGAGTCTAACAAAGTCATTCTTTGTGGGCGATAAGCGATAATCGTCACAAACTAAAATGATAGCATTAACAAAAGCATGGTATCCTTTAACTAGACGATTTGCACTGACTGTGTTAGTGTGTATGTGCATAAAAGATAATTGAATGTTTATTTTTGTGAAATTTGCTCTTATTGGTTTAATTGCCGTTTTACCCTAATGTTATTGATTATAATGAGACCAAAGTTCATTTGGGCTTTACCTTGTGCTTCTAAACAGGGTTTATATTTTGATTGTTTGATCGCTGAGTTTGTCCATATTTTTATTGTATTATTGGGGCCAATATAAATTAATTGCTAGATTTTCATTGATACGGGGTGACCTTTTTGTTTATTTTGCTAAGATGATTGTTTTAACGTTGAATATGTGTTGTTGTTTTTTCTTACTGCATAAGGGTCTACAAACTACGAACAAAATCGAAACACATCGACATCGTAGGTATGAATAAACGCCGATCACGGACAGTACACAAATACAGAACTTAGTTCAACATTTTATTTGATTCAATACATTTGAGGGTCGGCGGCAAAAAGAGGGGGGGGGGGGGCAGGGATGAATTCTAGCAATTTATTTATAGTCGCCTAAATTATAAACTATTATTGGACATGTTTTATGTTTGTTATCTTGTGTGTTTCATGTGCGTTTGTCTGTTGGAGTTTTTTAATGCTACTAAACAAATTAATACAGTCGAACCCTGTTGGCTCGAACTCGCCTGGCTCAAGCTCCTTGTTGACTCGAATTAAATGTTATGGACCGATCTCTTTACACTGAACGTAATTTTCCGCTTGGCTCGAATTTTTCAAGGCTCGAGGTATTTCCTCCGGTCCCAAGGAGTTCGAGCCATCAGGCTTCGACTGCAGTTATTTTCTTGGAAATTCCAAGCACAAACAGCTTGGTTTTATTGATATTTTTCAACAGTTTTGGCATCAAATCAAGCGTGTGTTTAATACAAAGAAGCATAAACTGCCACTCTCTTTTAATCTCTTAGGAAACTATGACGTCATATTTATATTCTAGAAGAGCTTGTTGTGCATATCACTGTAGAACTAATCTTGTTCCAGTAGTTTTTAGTGTATAACCATGGTACGGCTTAATAACTAGCCGCCTGCTTTTTTAAGAATAAAATTAAGTTGTAAAAAGGATAAAATGGCTCATGTTTTTGTAAAATGCATTTTTCTGTATGACGAAATAAAGTGTGGCAAATCTTTAGAAGTGTATAAACTAACATACCAAAAGCTTGAAATATAGAGCAAATGTAAATATTTGGTTAAATACCGTCTCATTTGGAACTCTTCGGCCATTTTTATCGAAAACAACCTCGGTTGCATGCCGGTACATCAGTTGAAGTATTTCGTATTTTTTTGAATTATATCATTAATTGAATATAGTATTTTAGCTTGTATTTATTTATCTTAGTTTAAATTGATTGCCAGTAAAGTGTATTATTGCAAACATAATTAAGATTTCCGGGATTTATGTTATTAAGATTACCTGCTAAATTTAATTTCTACGCGATCTACTTGCAGCGGACTTCACATACCGATTTTTAGGTATGTAAACCGTCCAAATACATCCGACGTTGTATTCGATAAAAATGGCCGAGGAGTTCCGAACGTTACCGTCTTTGAATACCACAATATTTCGTGATTGGTTGATTGACATAATCACCTGATGTTATCAATGCATTGCAAAGAGGTCAAAATATCTACAATATTTTGAAAAGTCCCAGCAGCTTTGTGGTGAAGGCATTGGCTTTCCATTTGTTTCTTGCCTTTTCAGGCGTGGCTTCGTAATCCATTTAAACGAAAATACTTGTTTATACAATTACTGTATTTTTCTGCAATTTCGATATAATACCGTGAATAATGATAATTTAAGTGTTGCAGATGTATTACCGTGAAAAACTATTTTTTGGTAAAAAAAAACCTATTGCCAAATACCTCTTAAAGAAAGAAACTTCTTTTTATCCTCTGAATGTGAGAACATATTATATCGAATATTATTAGCTATGTATATTGTGTTTTGGTTTGTAGATTACCTTAGATTGTTAGGGTAAGGGCTACCATTGTAAAACATTAGATTAAAGACAAATGGGCAGGTTGAGTTATGTTTTCTTATAGGCTTAACTCTATGTTTAAATCCGGTAGTAATATTGTTTTTGGGTTTGTGGATTAGATTTGCATGTAATAGTTAAGGCTAGCAGTTTAAACATCATAAGACAGACTTAAAGACAGACTGCACCGGTTGTTTGTTTGTTTTCTGAAAGACTCAAGTTTCTGTTTAAATCGGTTTCGTTCTGTTGTCAAAACGGATGTATTGTTCTAAGATGTTTTTACAGTCAGTAAATCAATACTTCGAAACATCGCTGTATAGCATTTGTTTTAGTTTTAAAAGCATGCAGCTAACGAATCATGGAAAGGGATCTTTCATAACTCTAAGCAATTGGTGGGTTGACGATGAAGCATGCAAAACGCCTGGGAGCACCTCAAGATCGATTTTCGAAAAACGAAGATCTTTAGATACTGGGCACTGCACCGGCTCAAATATGTTTTTTGAGGACGAGTAGGGCATACTTTGGCCCTTGTAACATACATATTCTGATAATAAATGCTGAAGCCCGAATAAACCGGATGCAATAGGTGTATTGTAAACACAAAAATACGGCCTAAGCACTTACTAGTATGTTGCTGAAAGTATTGCTTTCATTTACATATTTACATTTGTACGTATGTTACAATGATTCGAAGTTTGAGGTAAAAAAAACATCACTTTATGTTTTAAGCTGTTATCACAAATGACGCAAACAGACACTATATCAACATTCATTTGAATGCAAAAAGTATAAATATTTTCAAGTGCGGCAGAACGATTCTTGAAAGCAGCCGGTTAATTATATTCCTAAAATACATTTTGCTTGGATAACGACTAGCTGTTAAACAAAGAATTGTAAAGATCTTTTCACTGCCGTATACTTTACATATGCAATTCTCAAAGGTATCAAAGCATTCTGCTCTTGGATTTAGTCGCAACAGCAGGGTTTTGGAAAACGAGAGGCAGACGTTAAACATGCCGTTAATGTTTCGTCTATGGTTTTTGATTTTTGAAATTGCGATAACAGAGTATGCTGCTCTTGGTTGGAGTTTTGACAACACTGCCAAAGTCTTTAATGGACAGGAGGTATCATCATATACGTCAAGTATTCCCTCGGTCTCGCTAATAACATGTGGATCAACGTGCTTCTCACGTAAACGAAACGGCATGTGTAACATTTGCGGATATGATAAAGTATCAAAGACGTGTTTCCTCAGTGATGACAGTGAAGACGAAATCATTTTTACTTCTAATGACAGCAAAGTTGTACTTAAACCAGTTGAAAGTAAGTTAAGCAATGTAACGTATGTTTTATATAGCTTCCAAAGCATAATCCTAAGGTCTTCCGTTAAAGGAAGTTTGGAAGTATAATACTCCCTAAAATGTGTTAAAACTTCCAAACTTGATTTCTTCGAAGTACAAAAACTTTAAAGAAAACTTCCAAAGTTGAAAGCTTGGAAAGTCAAAATATCAAAACCTGTTGTCAGTATTACTTTTATGGTTACAATTCCGATCAGTCTTGCTGTAAAATGAAGTATTATTATATAAATCTGTGAACTTGGCAAGTTATAGTTGCAAATTATTTAAATTTTAACATTCCAGTTGAAAGATAGATGAAAAGAATATTGTATTCGGGAGACTTAAACTTCAACATTTCAGTGAAAAACTTCAAATATTGATGGACAGGAAGTTCATACTTCCAGTTTCAAATTTTTAATGGAAGCCCTGTTAATAACATAATGTAAATAAAAGGCGTAATGTTTTGTTTTACTCAGAGCGCATGTTTTATGTCATTTATAAACTAGTACTATTCACAGTCTTACTCGTCTTACTCGTTTATTTCACAATTGGGTGACCTAAAAGGGACAAACGAAACGCATGGATTTTACAGGATATCGCGTTTTATATCATATACAGGATTTATCGTACAATGCTTAACCCAAATTCAATGAAATTGTCATGTTCAATAATTAATTCCAATGATTAAAGCTGTACTCTCACAGATATACCATTTTTACAACTTTTTTAGTTTTTGTCTTGGAAAGAGCAAATTTTTGCCTAAATATCTGCAAACCAATGTTACTAGATTGCTTACAAAAATCAGATCGTAGATTTTCATATTTCATTTAGAAAATTAATGTTTTATGGTTTAATCTAACGGTTTAAGAAAAATGCATAGAACATCAATTTTTGAACTTAAATAATCAAATCTGCGATCTATTGTTTGTCAGCAGTCTTATATAACTGGTTTCCATGGTTTTCGCAAAAATTTGCTCGTTCTAAGACAAAAAAAAATAAAATAAAAAAATGTCAAAACGTTCAATCTGTGAGAAATAAAACAACATCTTATTAGACTGATCGAACGTAGATAAGGTCTGATCAAATCCTGGAAAGGCGTTGAATAAATTGGCATCATCGAATCTCACAAATTTTATTTATAAAATATTCTTCGTGTGTTATAATAGGAATAACTATAAAATTTGTGACGGTAGGTATATACCATTTAAAATGGTCTAAAATGTTTAAAACGCTGTTATTTTTGCCACGGGGTGGGGGGGGGGGAGCGAATTTAACCCATTGACAGAGGTTGGGCATGTAAATAAAGCAATACAATACAATGTTGTACATATAGGTAAATTATAACGCAACTGTACTTTTAAATGTCATTCAGGATCTATTATACTTTTAACCAAACGAAAATATGCTCTTTACTTATGATTCAAGCATATGTATTTGTTTCAAAATTTAAACAGCTGTCTGTGAGAGTTCAGAGTACTTAGTGAACGGAGGAGATCCGGTGTCTGACGACCAGTTTAGCGCCTCGTCAGTTTTTCAGGATCTTCCGAATCATGGTGCCAGCAAAGCCAGACTACATTCATTGCCGTCTTCAACGAGTATTGGCGCATGGGCTGTAGGAACAAAAGACGCAAATCAATATATACAGGTAAACACATGGTACCCACGGCCTTTTATAAGTAAATGAAATGGAAATTGTTTTCGAATTTTAGTTCTCTGTAAGTGATATATAACTGTAATCGTTCACTTAGAAATTGGTATACCAGAACGACAATCGGAACCACTCGGCAATCTCCGCTAAACAACAAGCCTCGGGTAAATGTCGGTGCAAGTATTCAAATACTTAAATGTTATTTGTAAAATTAACACAATTGTTAATAATTAACTGTGTCGTTTTAACGTGTATTTTTATAATTAAGTTAAATTCATTCCAAGTGAAGAGTCGTATTGCATTAATTAAGTTGCAGTTTAGTTAAATGGAATTAATTCGGACTTGGTAAACCGTCCATATACCTCCGAGGTTGTTTGGAAGGAAAATGGCCGAGGTGGTCCGATTGACAAGTATTTTTAGGAACACTGTTAGGAGCTCATAATGTTTGGTATATACACCCTCAATGGCTTTATGTGGTGTGAAACCACTGAGGGTTTCTATCCCATACATCCATATTTCCACCTTAACTTCCATTCCTTAAATGAACTGCCTTTCGGCAATTGTGGTTATAATCCGATGAACGCAACATCTTCGGATATGTTCGGATCTCCATTCATCGCATAACAATACACATGAAAATTGTTCCTTCGGACTCCACACACTTTGACCAGCCCAATTGCGTTCATACCCCGATATTGACAACAATCCAACAATTCATTCCTTAATTATTTTCTAACTGTATACAGACTCATATAAACGATT
Source organism: Mya arenaria (assembly GCF_026914265.1). Taxonomy (NCBI): domain Eukaryota; kingdom Metazoa; phylum Mollusca; class Bivalvia; order Myida; family Myidae; genus Mya; species Mya arenaria. The sequence goes on along the minus strand of NC_069138.1, from coordinate 4,917,847 downwards.
ACTCTCTTGACAAAAGAACCCCGTTCTTAACTATCATTCATAACTCGTATTGGTTTGATGTAACCTAAATTATCACTCTATGTTCAAAAACGCTCGATTCTACAAATGATTTCAATGTTAATGCTACCATTATATCATATTTCGTATAGTAGCATATTACGATTCAATCCAAAACTTTGCCATACAGTTGTTCCTGTGACTTTTAATATGACATTGGGGATTTTATGTTGTGGGTTTCGGAACATAACTAGTTTGCATGTTTACATCGCTTGTACACATCTTTAAGAGTTATACAGCAGTCCATCTTTGATGTCAGGTGCATTTATTTGATATTCTTGAGCTATTAGATATTTAATATTCTCAAGTATATCGATATCTCTGTTTTGTGACCGATATAAACAGATCGAACTGTGTTATGCATGTTGTAGGTGTACAATAATTATTTGATATATTTTATATAATTGAATGCAAAATTTTACTATTATTTACTATAAAAATTATTTAGGTGCAGTTAAATGGCCTAAGTCAAGTGGTAGGCGTCGCTGTACAAGGTCGACCATTGAAAGCTAACGGATGTTGCGACCAGCGTGTAACCTCCTACAAGGTTCTCTACAGCTGGAACTGTCAACAGTTTCTGACGGTCAATGACACGAATGGGATGGAAATGGTAATGCATACTCCAAAAAATAATGTTCATCACTTTATTTCAGTAGAAAATGAAAAAAAAAGTAAAATTACCTCGCTCAGCCTTGTTTTCAAAAGAGAAGAAAACAATAATATTTCTCCCGCTTGCTTCAGTACTAATTGGTCAACATTCTACGAACATAAAATATGATTATTGGTGTGGCCTTAATAGCCAAATCATTGTAAGGCAATTCAGAATTACTAACTCAATGTTTATCTTTAAAAATGCTTCACGTTGATATGTGCAACGCAATTTTTGATATATTTTCTTGGGAACCATTGTTATTTGTTTGGGCTGGAATTTTATATTAAACAAGAAATCAAGTGTTTTAAATGAAGTTGCAGCCATCTTACGACCACTAAACGTCAATTTTAAGGTATCTGATATACAATAATGCGAAATGTTGACGCCTGGTGACACAATACTAGTTTTGGTTCATGAATATGGGTAAAGAAAAGATGTGTTAATATTACAAACACACTATTAAGACCTTGACCTACAGTCAAACCCCATTGGCTCGAACTCACAGGGGCCTGCGATATGACCTCGAGCCTCGGAAAATTCGAGCCATGTGGGAATGCTTACCCTCAGTATAAAAAATCGGCCCTTTACATTCAGTTCGAACCGACAAGTAATTCGACCCAAGCGACTTCGAGCCAGCGGGGTTCGACTGTATTGGAAGATAGATCATTTCTCTAAAAAAATAAAGAACAAAAATATAAACTGCCACAACTTTACATGAAATGTGATCACGGTTATTTTTTTGAAAGTTATCAGTAAGTAATAGCAATTCAATTGAAACCACAATTATATTTGGTCACAAGGCTTCAAAATTTACATCATATCTTAAATTAGCATGACAAAGCGATAATTTTAATTAAACATCAGAATCGTTTTTGAATCATCGACCACCTTCAGTTTTCTGTTTTAGGTAAGGTTATTTACTCTCGAAAATAACAAATATGTATGCTCTTGAAGCTGAATACGTAGGTTTTGCTTTGAATGCTTTGCGTCGCAATATAAAAGGGTTTTTAGTACTGTGTTTTGATCCGGAAGGTTTTATTCGGCTCGAGCGTATTTCTGCAGTATCTGAAAAAATCCAAGAGAGTAGAATACGATATTCCGGATCAAAACGCCATTACTTATAACCCTTTTACTGTACACATTTATGAAATGAATTACTTAAAAGCCACACGTTTTTTTTTTAACACAGGTCAATCTTATGACGCAGTATTTAGTCATTTCGTGACGTAATTTAAACATCATGTAATGAAACGTTTATGATATGACGTCAGCAGAGTAGGCTATGGCCGTATTGCACTGGAGTGACTTAAAACAAAGATAACTATTCTTTTACTACACCATTTTAAATGACATTCTATGTCGCTTAAAGAGCCCCGCCTTCGTTCTATTACCGGAGTTTGACAAGGTGATTAGTTTCATCAAACACTTCGACAAACCTGTTTCCAAAATAATGTTTTGACAGTGCTCCGTCACGCGGCCGTTTTGTGAAAAGGTTTGTCGAAGATTTTTAAGAAACTAAACTCTCAATCAACCTCTGGTAAAAACAGAAGGCGGTGTTTAAAGTCTTCAATCAAAGCAAAATCTTGCCTTCCGACGTAACATTTATGACACAATTTATCACGTGGTAAACACACAATGTATATAATACAGTACTATTGAGCTTTCTCTATAAGTATGCCGCAGACGTAGTAAAATAATGATGACGTTTGTGAAGATGATGTTCTTGACTTTCATTTTTTATATTTATACATAAATGACGCTGTTAAATATCATTTCTAGAATGATAGTACGAAACCGAGGTATACATTTCAAATGCAAATATTGAGTACATCAAAACATGTTGACTAATGACAATTGATAAACGTAGCCGTCTTGTTCGTCATTTGTTATTTTCGTGGTTTATTTGTTTTATCCACGCCACGGGACTTTGTTCATGCAATCGGGTCACTTATTGAGACTGCAACCTATTTCCGGGTGTTTACTATTATACAACAATGTATTTTGGCTTCCTAACCAAATAGCTTTTTATTGACTTCTTGAATACTCACTAAAACCCAAACTCTTGCAAATAAAACAACTGCTATCGCACAGCCATTCTTGTTGCAACCTCTATCACTATTGCGCCAAACAAAGGGTCCAGACCGGAAACATTTCATTTCTTTATTATAAATACACATGACTTCTGCTTAGCCTTTATAAAGGAAGGACTGTCCCTCATCTGAAAGCTTGTTTTATCTACATTACCATTTAAATTGATTTTTATTTCCACTGATATCTAGAGGCTCTCTATCGACAAAAAACCTTCAACGCCGAACAATAAAAAGGATAAGATACATAAATTTATAATAACGACTAAAGTAGGTAACCGTGAGATGGTTACATTACACTAGTTAAACCAGTGATTAGAATCGCACATATATTTGCATGGACTATTTTGGCAACACAGTATGTTTAAACATTGTTCGCCTTCACGTTTACTTTTTTTAATAAAGACAAATATAGTTTGTGTTTTAAACTTTAATCCACAGATATTTGCCGGAAATACGGACCAGGACACTGTTGTTACATCGATGTTGCCAAAGCAGGTGCTTGCTCTCTGTGTCAGGATCAACCCAGTCACGTGGTCGAGTCATATCATCCTCCGCTTTGACATTCTTGGGTGTCGAGTCTAAAAAGACAATCTGTGTGGACGATAAGCGATAATCGTCACAAACTAAAGTGTTGTATTAGGTTAAAAACCAAAAAGGGTTTCATTAAACTAGACGTTTTGCACTGACTGTGTTAGTGTGTATGTGCATAAAAGACAACTGAATGTATATTATTGCGAAATTTGCTCTTATTGGTTAAATTTCCTTTTTACCCTAATGCTATTGATTATAATGAAACCAAAGTTCATTTTGGCTTAACCTTGTGCTTCTAAACAGGGTTTATATTTTGATTGTTTGATCGCTGAGTTTGTCCATATTTTTATTGTGTTATTGGGGCCAATATAAATTAATTGCTAGATTTTCATTGATACGGGGTGACCTCTTTGTTTATTTTGCCAAGATGATTGTTTTAACGTTGAATATGTGGGGTTTTTTTTCTTACAGCATAAGGGTCTACAAACTACGAACAAAATCGAAACTCATCGACATCGTAGGTATGAATAAACGCCTTTCACGGACAGTACGCAAATACAGAACATAGTTCAACATTTTATTTTATTCAATACATTTGAGGGTCGGCGGCAAAAAGAGGGGGGGGGGCAGGGATGAATTCTAGCAATTTATTTATAGTCGCCTAAATTATAAACTATTATTGTACATGTTTTATGTTTGTTATCTTGTGTGTTTCATGTGCGTTTGTCTGTTGGAGTTTTTTAATGCTACTAAACAAATTAATAAAGTCGAACCCTGTTGGCTCGAACTCGCTTGGCACAAATTCCTTGTTGGCTCGAATTTAATGTTAAGGACCAATCTCTTTACACTGAACGTAATTTTCCGCTTGGCTCGAATTTTTCAAGGCTCGAGGTATTTCCTCCGGTCCCAAGGAGTTCGAGCCATCAGGCTTCGACTGCAGTTATTTTCATGGAAATTCCAAACACAATCTTGGTTTTACCTGTTACCTGCTAAATTCTACGCGATCTACTTGCAGCGGACTTCACATACCGATTTCTAGGTATGTAAACCGTCCAAATACATCCGACGTTGTATTCGATAAAAATGGCCAACGAGTTCCGAATGATACCGTCTTTGAATACCACAATATTTCGTGATTGGTTGATTGACATAATCACCTGATGTTATCAATGCATTGCAAAGAGGTCAAAATATCTACAATATTTTGAAAAGTCCCAGCATCTTTGTGGTGAAGGCATCGGCTTTCCATTTGTTTCTTGCCTTTTCAGGCGTGGCTTCGTAATCCATTTAAACGAAAATACTTGTTTATACAATTACTGTATGTTTCTGCAATTTCGATATAATACCGTGAATAATGATAATTTAAGTGTTGCAGATGTATTACCGTGAAAAACTATTTTTTGTAAAGAAAACCTATTGCCAAATACCTCTTAAAGAAAGAAACTCCTTTTTACCCTCTGAACGTGAGAACATATTATATCTAATATTATTAGCTAGTATGTATATTGTGTTTTGGTTTGTAGATTACCTTAGATTGTTAGGGTAAGGGCTATCATTGTTAAACATTAGATTAAAGATAAATGGGCAGGTTGAGTTATGTTTTCTTATAGGCTTAACTTTATGTTTAAATCGGGTAGTAATATTGTTTTTGGGTTTGTGGATTAGATTTGCATGTAAGAGTTAAGGCTAGCAGTTTAAACATAATAAGACAGACTTAAAGACAGACTGCACCGGTTGTTTGTTTGTTTTCTGAAAGACTCAAGTTCCTGTTTAAATCGGTTTCGTTCTGTTGTCAAAACGGATGTATTTTTCTTAGATGTTTTAACAGTCAGTAAATCAATATTTAAAAACATCGCTGTATAGCATTTGTTTTATTTTTAAAAGCATGCAGCTAACGAATCGTATGGCCTAAACACTTACTAGTATGTTGCTGAAAGTATTGCTTTCATTTACATATTTACATTTGTACGTATGTTACGATGATTTGAAGTTTCAGGTAAAAAAAAATCATCACTTTATGTTTTAAGCTTTTATCACAAATGACCCAAGCAGACACTATATAAACATTCATTTGAATGAAAAGAGTATACATATTTTCAAGTGCGGCAGAACGATTCTTGAAAGCATCCGGTTAAATATATTCCTAAAAAACATTTTGCTTGGATAACGACTAGCTGTTAAACAAAAAAATGTAAAGATCTTTTCACTGCCGTATACTTTACCTATGCAATTCTCACAGGTCTCAAAACATTCTGCTCTTGGATTTAGTCGCAGCAGCAGGGTTTTGGAAAACCAGATGCAAACGTTAAACATGCAGTTTATGTTTCGTCTATGGTTTTTTATTTTTGTAATTGCGATAGCAGAGTATGCTGCTCTTGGTTTGATTTTTGACAACACGGCCAAAGTCTTTAAAGGAAAGGAGGTACCATCATATACGTCAAGTATTCCCGCGGTCTCGCTTATAAAATGTGGATCAACGTGCTTCTCACGTAAACGAAACGGCATGTGTAACATTTGCGGATATGATAAAGTATCAAAAACATGTTATATCAGTGATGACAGCGAAGACGAAATCATTCCTACTTCTGATAACACGAAGCTTGTACTAAACCCGGCTGAATGTAAGTATTATAACTTAGCGTTCGTTTTTTTCATAGACTTATTCTTTAAAAATTGTATTTATTAATAAATCTTGGGCAAGCGTGAAATATGAGTTCCCATTAAACGGGGTTTATGTTTAAACTACAGGCCCCAATTTCTCGAAACTTCTTAAGTCCCTTATAATAGGATTAAACTAATCTCACTGTTTTTGTTGTTCTATAAAATGTGTTATATTTACTTCTTCAAGAATTTTTAAATTTTTTGTAGGAATAATCTGTATGATTATCAGAATAAAATATTTTTAATTTATCAAATTCCATTATCAGTATGTATTTTGGCTAATTAAAATAAGCGACTTAAGCCTGTTAAGCTTAAGAAGTTTCGAGAAATTGGGGCCTGGCTACTGTTGTGTCTCTCGTTTAGTGCCATATTGGTGTAAGTCTTTTGGCCTTTGAACATGGTCTTTGTAACTATGTGCCTACTCGGCTTGTCCCAATAGTGTTCACAGTCTTAATCTTGTGATTTCGCCTAGGTATGTCAATACAATTCTAGTGGTGTACACGGATATTTGCATTTTTGAAACTAGGAAGTGTATTGACTCCTACATTTTTCACTATTGTATTGAACATCTTTCTTATTTGAGCAAATATCTTCAAGAATCCATAAGACTTTGTTGATTTGGAAGTCGGGAGCATTTCGACACAATTCATACTTTTCCGAAAAAAAATGCAAATACTTTTTTTATCATAAATCTGATAAAACATTCTTTGAAATTCATAAAATTTGGTCAACTCTGTATTATCACAAAACATGTTGCAAAGGATGATTGAATTAACCCTGAAAAAGAGTGTTCCTCAAAACTAAAAACAACATGATGTTTTGAAAAAAATGTTCGATCTCTCCAACCCTACACTTTGCACCTTGATACGCCCTTATAACGTTTGGTTCGGGTTACCCGACCCTACCTACGAAATAGGTGCCGAGCCAACGGTTTTAAAGTATGTTGGGTTGTTTGATTTTTTTTTAAATAATTTTTTGGTGTTTTAATACGAAGTTTAAAACCTTTAAAGCTTTATTCAGAATATTACTTTAATACCGTTCTTAAAAGATGACAATAACGTTTTAATATCAAGCCTAATAAAAAACTAAAAGCCTACTTACCCTTCCTGTTATTGAAAACCAAACCATTTTTGGGCCTACTGATACTAAAACTGACAAGGTATGATTTAAGTATACTTTATAGTTAATGATATAACTAGGAAGTCGACAAATAAGAGCAGGGTGGTATTCAATATTCAACTTATGTCAATCTTATTGTCATACATCATTGACTTCATTCACGTTATTGGTCAGTTATTATAATAAGTAATCCGATTAGCTGCATCATTCTAAGATCCAATTAAGATCGATATTGAATACCAGCCCAGGTGTGTAAAGCTATAAACTAATTGATCGTTGGTTTGAGCCCCAAACTAGGCGATTCTTTTACTGGTTTTTGCATTTTCAATATGTAATGTTTATGAGCTGTAACATGTTTCTTCCAAACAGAGACACAGAAAACGCACTGTACATCATTTTTGCCATAGATCTGAGTCTTCTATATAATAAAAAATCAGACCTAGGATTTGATTAAAAAATCTTATATGAACATCAAAATTAAAACACCATTTCCACAGCCGCTAGTAACCTTAAGTGTGAATTTTTTTTTTTAAGTTGTCATTTCAATTACAAAAGAGAGAAAAAAATGAATTTATTTTAGTTGAAAATGTATTTTAATCATGGCATTTGATTTAACCAGGTATTCGACGGGAACAAGGACCAGGACACTGTTGAGACATCGATATTGCCAAGTCAAGTGACCGCTCTGTGTGCCAGAGTCAACCCGGTCGCGTATGTGGATCATATCAGCCTGCGATTCGACATTCTTGGATGCCCATTGAATTAAGGATTCTGATGTACAAATCGGCTTTATAGCCATATAGCCGTGGTCAATGAAGTTAAACTTGTGACCCGTTGAACTGATTGTAAAATTTGAATGGGGTTTGCTTACTAAAACGTTGTATAAATACAATTTTGAGGTTGATTATAAACATGATTCCCAGTAGTAAGTTATAATCAGATTTAATATCAATTTGAATCTTGATATTTAAGTAGATGTTTAGTTTATGATATTTTATCATTGTATTTCATCACTAATCGCAACAATTAAACACATAATTTAGAAAGGCATAAAAAGAAAATGGGAAAAATGTTTATTGATTTTCCAAATGAGCTTAATGGTATTTGTGTTTGAAAAAATGAAGCATTTTTTACGTTTACTAAATATGTTACTTTATTGTTTCAAAATTATTTTTCTGCATTTTGTAAACTATGATTACCATGTCATATAACATGACCCATGATTGGAAATAAGATTTATCTTATCTTATGTAAACTGGATGACTGATAACATACGGCAATTTTTATTTCCTTATTAATTTCAACTGAAATTAGAAGTGAAATAACCGCTTTTTCTATCTTTCATGTCACAATCAAAAGTTTGCAATATTTTTATCGGTTAAATATTTACATTTTTGCAATCCATTAAACCCTTTCAAATGATACAAAAATAATAAATCAGCATTCACATGGGTGTGCAACGGATACATTAAAGTGACACTCTTATTCGAAATCAATACATACACATGTATAACAAACACTGAATTTGAGTGATAAACCTTTAACTTCTTACTAAATAATGAATTTATGGAAAATATGAATTACTAATAACAAGATTGTAACCGATTGAATAAGCAAATATATTAAATTATTGGTCAGTGCTAAAAGATTTACAGTAAACTGTTATCTACTTTCGTTTTATTAGGTAGAGATTATGTGTTTTCTAAACATTTTTTTTCAAATTAAACTCAGTATCCCAAATAAAAGCCATTGTTTTCGACATTTATTTAACCTTTTTGGTGTATTAAAACATTTGTATTAGTTGTGATAAATCTTATTTGGGAGTACGAGTGCAACTTTAAACTAAACGTAATGCCCATTTTTTGTTTAAGAAATAAACTGGTATCGTAACAATGTCACTGGCCCTTCTGTCCACAGGTGGCTGTTTCGTTGACAGGACCCACACTATTTGCCAAGACCCCCGCCCCGCCCCCCTCCCAAAAATAAATAAATAAATATGTAAACATATTTTCTTGACCAAAAATGATTGGAACATGATCATATATAACAAAACCTTATTATCAACCAAATCCCAATATATTATTTTATTTAATATTATTATATTTTTTCGTGGCAAAAAGAATGGGTATGTATTTATGTATGTTTCTTTAGACCTTGCGGTCAAGGATAACCCGTGAAAGTGCAAGCACTTATTTCCAACGGGGTCCTTTGTTTTTGCTGAAGGGACAGCACGCCGAAAAGACAGTGGTGGGATACAAAGAAGTCCGGGTGCGATACCGGTCGATACCGGTCGAATGCTCGGTGTAAAGCACCGATACACGGGGTACAACTTTCCTGTGTTAAACCAGTACTGAGTACACCACTTTTCCAAGCACAACCCTTTAAATGCCGAGCGCCAGGCAAGGGAGCTACCTGTACCAATTTTTAACGTCTTCTGGTATGCATGGCCATGGATAGAATCCAAGACCTCCCGCTCCGTAGATCCGATCTTATATTTTTTGCTGGGATCGTTGATGCCTTTTTGTTGGATGCAACAAATAAGATAACATTTTTTTAATTAATGTCAATGTTTATAAAATCCTTGAAAAGCTAAAACAATTAACACCTTTTCGGGGGTATCGTGACACAACTATAAGTTTGCGGTGGATCGATAGTCTTTTTGAATATTCGACCAAACGAGATAGAAAAGAAATTCATATTAATCATATATTAGCAGAAACGTAGTCAATCGGAGCACCTCGGCCATCGGATGTATAACGATGCATTAGTAGTAGTAGTTCGTAAAATTAATAATAATGATGTTAATTAATTGTAGTGTTTTAACGTGTAATTTGTATAACTTAGTTCAAACCGACTCCTAGTAGTGTATGTTTGCATACATAGATAAGATTCCTAGTAGGTCCATAATTGAAAACACTGCGTTATCTACATATAATTCCGAGGTTGTTTTTCTTGGAATATGGCTGAAAAATGAAAATCATCAATATTTTAATTTATTTATGCAACAATACAATTCTCTGGCAAACAAATATAACTCAGTGATACAAAATACACGTTAAGTCACAATAATAAATGCAAAAAAAAAAGCGAACTACTTCTACTGATGTACCGGTACTTATCCGAGGTTATTTTCGGTGAAAACTGGCCAAGGAGTTCCGAATATAATATTCTGTCACTTTTTGATCCGTTTTGCGTTATTTAACTTGCTAAAATGACTGATAATATTGAATTTTTTAAAGCTGCACTCTCACAAATTGAATGTTTTGATAATGCATGGAAACCAGTGATATCAGACTGCTGACAAAAATCAGATCGCAGATTTTCATATTTAAGTTTGAAAACTTGGAAATTTGTGATGTGATCTTTTTGTCAGCAGTCTTATACCCAATAAAATTCAAATGGTCGAATTTTAATATTTATATTTACACTTATGTTCATTTCTGCTTAAATAAATAGTTAAGTCAAAAGCATTTTCTCTTTTTTTCTTTCTCTCGTTGTTCTCAATGGTGGGTAAATTCGAACATAACAGCATCCGGTATAAGTTTGCAAATCCGGTTTACTTGCAAACTTAGTTTTTTTATTATCTTAGATATCAACTTCAAAAGCGACACATAGAAAGTTTGCCCATTAAATAAGAAATATTTTAAGTAAAATTGAAAAAAAGTTTTAAGAAATATGAAAATTTGAAAATTGATTTCTCCCGTTGGCCACCAATTGGATTTTAGGTCCCCCGCGGGGTTTTGGCAAACTCCAATTGGAGAATTTTCCATATGAGCCGAAACGGGGGAAAAAATCAGCAATTTGAAAAAAATCAAATATTACAATTTGGAACAGAAAATTACATTTCTATGTATGTCTGTAGTACTAGATTCATAAGCATAATTAAAATCTAATAAATAATCAAAAATTATGATTTTGTAAAAACGGCTCTCCAATTGGGGAAAATTCCAATTGGAGAATTCCACAGTCAATTTCTATAGATAAAAGCCACCAATTGGAGTTCACAGAAGTTGGTGATCACAGAAGTTGGAGGAATCACCAGTTGGAGACTTTCACCGTATAACATCTGCTGGAGAGAAATAAAGTTGTGATATATACATGTCATGATATTATTGCTAATTAATTTAATATTGTAGATTATTCAAGAAAATAACATTGCAAGATGTTACCTGATTTCGAGTATTACATCGGTGTTTTCACTTGTGACGTTGTGTGCAATCTAAAACAGTGATCTTAAATACAACTGCGTCAGATTTGCGAATTATTTATCCTTTTCTGAAGCCTTCTGGTCCTAGATGCTCGAAAATATTAAATACTTTTAAAAAGAATAACTTACTAATTTTCATTTCCTGGTGGGCTCAATTTGTGTCTTTCAGTTAATCGAATAGGTTAGAGAACACCATCTTATATTGTCAGTAGGTACATTAAACTATGTTGACTTAGTGACAAACTTAATTTGATCACTCCAATTTAAAGAAAAAAACCTTTCGATGTGTATCTTTTATCCTATGCAAAAGTGGCTTCTTTTTATTATTTCGTTTCCATCACTCACGGTATGTTATTTTTCTTGTCATATGAAATGGGTACATATATGTATGATAGCACTATCACGAACCTATTACCAGTATAGGTTAAACAATTATTTATAAGTCAGTGATAGTATTTATGAATTGGAAAAATCCTTATTGCTTGCTCAAAAACTTAAAGGTCAGAAGATCATACTTGGAGACTTCAACTTGCCAAAACTATCTTGGGACACAGAAAATAACCCAATTTTACAAGCAGGTTACAACCATGCTATATATGACAAGTTCCTTGACATTTTAAGTGACTTTAATCTAACACAAATGGTTAATGAGTACACACGAGAAGGAAATATCCTAGATCTCTTACTACTCTCCAATCCGACCTTAGTACAATCAGTAAACATTATATCTGGAATCTCAGATCATGATATTGTTTCTGCTAGCATTAGTGCACGTCCGACTTCTCTTAAACAAAAACCTAGAGTATGTAGCGTTTACAGCAAAGCTAACTGGCATGAATTCAGGAAATATTTCTCTACAGTTAAAGTTGACATCCTTCATAATCATGAACAAATATCTGTTGAGGAGCTTTGGCAGAGGTTCAAAGGTGCAATATCTACAGGGATAGCAACCTATATCCCTATCAAGCATATACGACCTAAAAGATCACTTACCTGGATTAATAAATCCATTAGAAAGCTATTGCGTAAACGGGACAAACTATATCAAAAAGTCAAACAAAATAAAACAAACCACCAAATATGGAAACAGTTTAAGAAATTGAAATGTACTATAAAGATTCAAATTAAGCAGTCATATGACCGATACCTTGAAAATATATTGGATATCTCAAACTGTGAAAAATTGGAACCTGGAGTTCAGAGCAAATTCTCTACTAAAAAGTTGTACAATCTAATAAAGAACTCCAAGCAAGACTCACAAGTATCTTCCCCACTTATGGATAGTACAACTGGCACTTTGAAAACAGACAACACTGACAAGGCTAACATCCTCAACAAACAGTTCCAATCTGTTTTCTCTCCAGCTTCCCCATTGTCTCTAAAACAGTTATGTCTTCAAAACCTCCGTCGCCTAAACCCCCTGCAGTTTTGTAAGTACACCCCCATGAAGGACATAGTTGTTGACAAAAATGGGGTTCTAAAACTTCTCAAAAACCTTAACACTGGGAAGGCCTCTGGCCCTGACCTCCTTAAACCTGTTGTCTTAAAAGAACTAAGCCATGAAATTGCTGATGTTGTGTCAGTCTTATTCCAAAAGTCCTTGTCTTCTGGAAAAATCCCATCTGATTGGACTTCTGCATTTGTTTGCCCTCTTTTTAAGAAAGGAGACATCACTGACCCAGCAAATTACCGCCCAATTTCTTTGACCTGTATCTTATGCAAAACTCTCGAACATATAGTTGCGTCTGCCCTATCTTCTCACTTTACAGAAAACAAAATTCTTTACGACCTTCAGCATGGGTTCCGAGAACGGCGTTCTTGTGAAACGCAGCTTCTTCAATTGACAGACTTTCTTGTTAATAATCTGGCAAAAGGGAAACAGACAGATCTGATATTGCTAGACTTTTCGAAAGCTTTCGATAAAGTTAACCATCTTAAACTTCTATATACACTTCAGGAACATGGTATTTCATCCCAGATTCTTAATTGGACTAGATCTTTTCTTATTGGTAGAAACCAAACAGTTGTCCTAGAGGGCGATCAATCTAGAGCAGTACCAGTCACTTCAGGTGTGCCCCAAGGCTCTGTCCTTGGGCCCCTCTGCTTTCTGATCTATATAAATACACTTCCCCTTACAGTACAATCCCAAATACGACTTTTTGCCGATGATACGGCAGTTTATCTTACAATAAATTCACTGTCTGACTCTCAAATGCTTCAGGAAGATCTGGCATGTATGGAACAATGGGAGAGAGATTGGGACATGGAGTTCAACCCCTCTAAATGTCAAGTACTCCACATCACCAAAAACAAAAAAGTCATTAAGCACAATTACATACTCCATGGTCAAACACTCCAATCTGTCCCCTGTGCAAAATATCTCGGCTTAGACCTTTCATCAGATATTTCATACAACTCCCACATTACAAGAATAACAGCAACAGCCAATAAGACCTTGGGCTTTCTTAAGCGTTACATTACCACAAGAAATGAATCTGTGAAAGCTATGGCTTACAAAACCCTAGTTCGCCCGCAAGTTGAATATGCATCAACAGTCTGGAGCCCCTACACACAGTCAAATAAAAATAAAATCGAAATGGTCCAGCGAAGAGCCATCCGCTGGGTTAAATACAACTATTCCCCTCTTGCAAGTGTTACTGAGATGCAAAACAGCCTTGGCTGGCGGTCACTCGAATATCGCAGAAATGACATGCGGCTCATCATGTTCTTTAAAATCTTACACAACATCGTGGCCATTAACCTTCCACCCTATATCCAGAAGCCTGTCAGACTTAGCCGGCACGTTCATCCCCATAGCTTTCAGCAAATCCAAGTCCAATCCGATTATCACAAGTGGTCCTTTTACCCCCATAGCATAGTTCTTTGGAATAGCCTGCCCGTCAATGTAGCAACTCTGCCAGCAACAGAACTTGATAGGTTCAAACAGGCAGTGTCAAGCTTACAATATTAGTTTTACGTACTATCATATTTTACTTTTTAATAATGTTCTCACGACTAACATGTTTTAACCATGACTGGATTTTGTTTTTCTATTCCATGTCTCACAATGTTATCTTTTATTTCTTTCTTTCACTTTACTAACAGTCCGACGCGCACCTGCCAGTAATACTCGAAAGAGGGGTTCGGCAGTATTCAAAGATAGATAGATAGATAGTGATATTATTTATAAATGTTCTATAACATTGTGTACTGACTTAATACTTCGTAAAAAAATAAGCTCAACAAGCATTCTTTGTTTCAGAATTCATCCATTTCAAATGATTCTTTGAAAAGGAGCCATTATCTCGGTTCACTTATTGTCAGGGTTTAGGAACTGTAGCTAAAAGCAGTGACGAAATTCGTTTACACTCTTAAATTGTGCTCAGTTACATTGAACACCTGCCGTAACTGAATGATAGCTTTACATTGATAAATAAGAAGTAAATATATCCAAATACTATTGCAAGGGGTATTTGTTTGCAAAAGTGTATAGCCCTTCACGTAATTCATGATAGTTTAAAAACTCATGTCTTGAATGACATTATCTTTGATCAAGTATACGTTCTAAGCATTAGGAATGATATTGTTTATATTGTTTCATCCTGCTACCTGTTTGCATGTTTTTGTTTGTTTATCAAATATACGCATGTACTTTGCTTATCAATATCATGTCCACGTGTTTGTGAATGGAGGATAAAGATACTGTAATAATGTTTCAAAGATGAATATCGTTAAACACGTTGATTAAATATTAACATATTTTTAAATATTATTTATGAGAGTTAGGCGAAGATTTTGTGATGGATTTTATATTTGCTACAATAGGGGAGGTTACTGCGTAGGAGACGAACATTTTCTTAAACCGGTTTAGCATCAAATCAAGTAGGACCTACTCCGGTGACCTCAGACGAACATTCGTGTAAAAAATGGATTGAAATGGACAATCTTAAAATTTTGGGCTATGGACTTATTGAAGACAACTGTATGGTAAGTCTAAATGCCGTTTGTTTTCATGATGGTTTAAATGATAAGAATTGTTTATTATTTTTGATCACGCACAGGTATGCGCCCCCCCCCCCCCCACATAGTGACATTACCCCGCAAAGCTTTGTCTGCTTTTTCCCCGCAAAATTTCTTCGGGAATGGGCGTAACCTAGGTTCCCTTTGGTGCGAGGACATTTTACCATCAGTTCATTCCTGCAGGGAAGGAATTTAAGCGGGGGTTAGTCCACCTAAATGGCCTTCAGTCTTTTGAAGATTTTTAGACTATGGCAGACTCGAGACAGGGATACATAATGTAGTTAGTGTCGGTTAGAACCAGCCGCCCACCCGGGTAGCCCAGTTGGTTAGAGCGCCATGCTAGTGTTCCGGCAGTCGTGGGTTCGAGCCCCACACCGGGCGCACTTTTCCTCCCAGGTTAACTTTAATAACAAATGTCAAAATAATAAAAAAGTATCCCTGATTGCTAATTATTGTAGCTTTATAAAGCCAGGGTTGTCTGAACCGAAAATCCCACTATTCCCCGGACCTGGGGAGGCCATGGTTACAATTGACTGCAATCATTTTTTTGAAAAAAAAGAGGTAAAAAAGTGTTGAAAAAGTGTTATTGTTTATCCTTCAAACTAAATTCAATTGACGCCAAGTCTATTGCTAACTATTACACCAGTCAATTGTACATAGAAACAGTGATTCGTCACAATCATGAGCTTATTTGTTTGTCATACTGTACCAAATTATTTGGGAATATTGTTAGCACATGTTTTAATAATACCATTTTACCTCAGGACAATTTTTCAATAAGAACTCAGTCAAGTATGAAATATTTCCATTTTGGAAGAATGCTGTAGATCTTTTACATTTGAAGATTTGGAAATTATTATTGGTTATTCTTTAAAAAGTGTCAAAATTTGAGTAGATCTATGGTAATGCAATTAGTAGCTCAAAATTTTAATCCTTCAATTGTTATTTTAGAAACTGTTATACTTAATGATAAAGGAAAATTATTCATTTTATTAAACAGATGTACACAAGAAGGTATGCAATTCTAATTTTGTTAATTTTATCCAAAATTGAAAACTTATGACTAAGTATCTGTAGATGTTGATATATATTATATATACAATTGACTGTTTTTATTGCTTATTAGTGTTGGGAATCGGACTGAAATATTACTATAGATAATCGGTTTATGAAAACAATGATCGATTATTAATCGTTTTAATCATTATTTAACTATCTTAGGTCATCATATATAAGGCATATAGATAAACTACATGAACCAGTTTAAGAAAAAATGTTCCCTTACAATATTATTTGTACATTTATTTGTATAAATTACATTATTTATTCAGAACACAACTATACTTTAGTGTTTACAAGTTACTATTACAGATCATGAGACTGCAGGCTCTAAATTTTGTGTACGGTATTGAATACATGTGTAAAGTAAACACAAAGAAAAATATCAATTTCGTTTTGATAATCAGTCAGTAACAAGTAAAACAAACAGTTGAATATTCTGTGTTTTACAAGAACATTTTCTTTCAGAAAACTGAGAAAACTAAATTATTACATGATATAAGAAGTAAACAATACTGGTAACATTTTAAAACCACAAAAGTGTGATGTTGAGAACCAATCCTTTTGCAGTTAAATTACAAAGAAAATTTGTAATAAGGTACTGTAGTGAGCTACTGACATGATAATATGACTAGATAACACAACATAGTACCACATGAACATTTCAACATTAACATGTATTGACCAGAAACAAAATATATTTTCAAGACAATCTTTTAACTGGTAGTCGGTAGTGGTTACGTCTCTTGTTTCTATAATCGATTGTTCAAATTTCACTATCGATTGTCGCTGATGAAGGCCTTTCCGATCAATTGTCGATTATAACTGATCTTCGGCACAACACTATTGCTTATACTTCAGCGTTTTGAGATTTCATTAAGTTTCAAGTAATATTTTTCATATACTATATCAATATAATTTCCATGTTCTTTTTTTTTAATAATGATATAGATAGACTTTACTAATTAGTGATGTTCTGATGATCAATTATAATGAAAAAATAACTGGTATGTTCCTGAAATCAGTTTTTCTTCTTTCATCTTGTCAATTTTGTTCAGTTGTAATCATTAACAATATGGCTAAAGCAACAACAACATTAATAGTGGGTTTTTTTGGTGAAATTTACTGCCTTACTGCCTTCTTCCCTAGTGAAAACTTGTCCATTTTTCACCATATTTTATGTTTTCCAAATTTGATAAGTGGAGATTTCATAACATTAATGAATAAAAAATCTTGAAAAGACTTACTGTAAATTAACAAAATAATATATGCATAGAAATCTTTAAAACATGTAGTATATAGAATATTTTAGCACAAGCCCACAATCCTGCACTGGTGAAAATTATGTCATCGGGGCTTGTTCTAATTCTGAATTTAATATAGCAGGGCTTGAAAAAATATGCCAAGCAATAGAGTAATAATTCAGGCTTGTTCATCCCGAACTCCAATTTCGATGATATATTTTGCCATTAAAATCTAAATTAGATATTTAAGCCTGATTTTGTATTTTTCCCAATGTCAACTTTTTTTCCCAAATTGTATTGTACAGGTGGTAAAAATAATTCCATAAAATACACTAACTAGATATTTTCAATCCTTTACCTAACATAAGTAGAGTAAAGGATGATGAGTTTTTGTACAAGAATAAAATTACAAGTACGGTACCAGGTATTGTCAAAATATATTTCTTCTATTAATAAACAGCAACGTGAGTGGAACCGATTACCAATAGTCAAACCAGTGTGTGTATACCACGTGATAAATTACGTCATATATGCTACGTCGGAAGGCAACATTTTGCTTAAAATGAACACTTAAATTAAAGATACCTTTTCTTTTACACCACCATTATAAATGAAACAAATGGCAGTCTATGCCGCTTAAAGAGCCCCGCATTTGTTTTATTACCGACATTTGATAAAGTCATTAGTTTCATCAAACGCTTCGCCCGTTTTCAAAATCATGTTTTGACAGTGCTCCGTCTGACGGCCGTATTGTGAAAAGGTTTGTCGAAGTGTTTAAAGCAATTAAACTCGCAATCAAACTCTGGTAAATGGCCGAAAGCAAGGCTCCGTAAGTGGCGTAGACTGCGCTTTGTTTCATTTAAAATGGTGAAGAAATAGTAAAGTTATCTTTGTTTAAAGTCTTTTTAGCTCACCTGTCACTTTGTGACAAGGTGAGCTTTAGTGATCGCCTTTTGTCCGGCATGCATCGTGCGTCGTCCGTCAACAATTTACTTAAAAGACATCTCCTCCTTAACCGCTGGGCCAATATTAATAAAACTTCATAGGGATGTCCCTTGGGTGGTCTTCTATCAAAGTTTTTCAAAGAATTCAATTCCATGCAGAACTCTGGTTGCCATGGCAACCAAAAGGAAAAACTTTAAAAAAAATCTTCTTCTCCCAAACCACAAAGCTTAGGCCGTTGATATTTGGTAGTTAGGATCACCAAATAGTCCTCTACCAAGATTGTTCAAATTATGGCCCTTGGGTCAAAATTGGCCACGCCCCGGGGGGTCATGGGTTTTCTCTATATGTTTATAGTGAAAACTTAAGAAATATTCCCCTCTGAACTTACTTGGTCTAGAGATTAGATATTTGGCATGATTCATCGCCTAGTGGACCTCTACAAAGTTTGTTCAAATTATGGCCCTGGGGTCAAAATTGGCCCCACCCTGGGGGGTCATGGGTATTTTCTATATGTTTATAGTTAAAACTTCAAAAATCTTCTCCTCTGAACTTACTTGAACTAGAGCTTAGATATTTGGCATGATTCATCGTCTAGTGGACCTCTACAAAAACTGTTCAAATTATGGCCTTGGGGTCAAAATTGGCCACGCCCCGGGGGGTCATGGGTTTTCTCTATATGTTTATAGTGAAAACTTCAAAAATCTTCTCTTTTGAACTTACTTGGACTAGAGCTTAGATATTTGGCATGATTCATCGTCTAGTGGACCTCTACAATGACTGTTCAAATTATGGCCTTGGGGTCAAAATTGGCCCCGCCCCCGGGGGGGTCATGGGTTTTCTCTATATGTTTATAGTAAAAAAAATCAAAAATCTCCTCTGAACTTACGTTGCTTAGAGCTTAGATATTTGGCATGATTCATCGTCTAGTTGACCTCTACAAAGTTTGTTCAAATTATGGCCCTGGGGTCAAAATTGGCCCCACCCCGGGGGGTCATGGGTATTTTCTATATGTTTATAGTTAAAACTTCAAAAATCTTCTTCTCTGAACTTACTTGGACTAGACCTTAGATATTTGGCATGATTCATCGTCTAGTGGACCTTTACAAAAATTGTTCAAATTATGGCCTTGGGGTCAAAATTGGCCACACCCCGGGGGGTCATGGGTTTTCTCTATATGTTTATAGTGAAAACTTCAAAAATCTTCTCCTTTGAACTTACTTGGACTAGAGCTTAGATATTTGGCATGATTCATCGTCTAGTGGATCTCTACAAAGACTGTTCAAATTATGGCCTTTGGGTCAAAATTGGCCCCGCCCCGGGGGGTCATGGGTATACTCGATATGTTTATAGTTAAAACTTCAAAAATCTTCTCCTCTTAACTTACTTGGACTAGAGCTTAGATATTTGGCATGGTTCATCGTCTATTGGACCTCTACAAAGATTGTTCAAATTATGGCCCTGAGATCAAAATTGGCCCCGCCCCGGGGGGGGGGGGGTCATGGGTTTTCTCTATATGGTTATAGTAAAAAAAATCAAAAATCTCCTCTGAACTTACGTTGCTTAGAGCTTAGATATTTGGCATGATTCATCGTCTAGTTGACCTCTACAAAGATTGTTCAAATTATGGCCTTGGGGTCAAAATTGGCCCCGCCCCGGGGGGTTAGGGTATTCTCTATATGTTTATAGTTAAAACTTCAAAAATCTTTTCCTCTGAACTTACTTGGACTAGAGCTTAGATATTTGGCATGATTCATCGTCTAGTGGACCTCTACAAAGTTTGTTCAAATTATGGCCCTGGGGTCAAAATTGGCCACACCCTGGGGCTGATGGGTTTTCTCTATATGTGTTATAGTGAAAACTTAAAAAATCTGTGCAATATATGACAGGTGAGCAATTCAGGGCCATTTGGCCCTCTTGTTTTAAATCAAAATATTGCCTTCTGACGTAGCATTTATGACGCAATTTATCACGTGGTTTACACACACTGCAAACAGGAACTGATTCCCAACACTTTAGTTCTTTAAGCATTCTGTGCAACTCTCCAAACTTGCCCCAGGGTCTGAAGTAAAAAAAAATGACCTAATAAATATTCTGCTTTGTGGCATGTTATTAAATGCTTGATCAACACATATCCACTGAATATTATATATATCTTAAAATGTCTGACCTCATCAAATGCAAAAGAATCAGTTACTACAATTCAAAAAAAGATTTTGGTATTAATTTTCTGTCACATAGCTTAGACTTTAAAATTCTGATTAGCTCTTAAAACATGATTTAACATAAGTCATATATGCACTTGCCACTTGACCATTACAAGTTAAAAGGCCATAAATCACTGACTGTGTAAATCACTGATGGTGCAATCAATTGGAAACAAATGGAAATATTACTAGATTTTGATTGGATGCCTCCATTCAGAGTTTATTATATATCAGGATTTTGATCCAATCACATTGTGTGTTATACCTAATCTGATGACAAAACAATTTTTAGGCGGAGCTAAATTAGTCCCACCCAATCAAGAAAGGAACATTACTTTGAATTTGTGTCATTAAGAAACAAAACTCTTCCATATTTCTGTATATTTTCTAAGCATTCTCGTTCATTTAGAATGTCAAGTGTCATCTTTGATCCCATTTCTAAATGTAAATAAAATCCCGTATTGCTGTTAGCATTTCTTATTACATCATCATATTATTTTATGTTTAAATAATTGCTTTGCTTATTTATTAGACTAGTTAATAGTGAAACAGACAGTGTTTCTGTAATGAATATGGAATTCTTTATAATTGGAGATTTTGGAAATGGAAATTTAAGGGGTTTGCTTTAAGAATGAAGGCAATGAAAAATAATAGATTTTACATAAAAAAAGTTGTTAAAATTCAAATCTAAATCATACTCTTTACCTGAAAAAGATTTTTTTTATTTATTTTTTTATTCTTGAAGTACAGATATATATGTCATATTTTCTATTTTAGAATTGTTAAAGAAAGTTGAAGAACTTGAGAAAAAGAAATTTTAGAAAGAAAATTTTCAGTCATATGATTAAGTGAATGTATCAGTTAGTCAGAGACCTAATGTTCTACTTTGCTTTGCAAATGCTTTGTCTTTTTAATTGTAGTGCAGTGAAAGTTGTGTTTCTTTTATGAATATATATGGTACTCTTTATAATAGGAGATTTTACTTAATCATACCCTCATTGAACAATTTCTTATAATATATGGGAATGGTTTCTGGAGGAAAAATAATTAAAGTAATAGATTTTATAGTATCAAAAAGGCTATTGATTGAAAGTATTAAATTAAATCTTTATCAAACTCTTCACTTTGATAATAATTTAAAAATTGAATGATTCTAAAAATATCGAGCTATATGTAATAATTTAAACAAATTTGAAGAGCTTGAGAACCAGAAATTTACAACTTTTAATATTTAGTGTAGCATCTTTTCTGTACTAGGTAGTGTCAAGGTTTTTTCTGCAGTCCTACTGTGGGGACATTTAAAAGTGTCTGACAAGTTTATGATATACACAGAATGGTGTCACTGTTTCCCACAAGGATCATAAAAACAATGAAAAGGCCTTTTTTCAAAGAACGAAGTCATTCAATACATAGGAAAAGCAATAAATAAGGCCATTTCATAGTAACTTAAATTTAGACTTAGAAAAAGAAAACTTACAAGTATGGTGGTGCCTAGAATTATGCTATTTAAATGACTTATTAGTATGTGGAAAATGCAGCTATTATAATTTCAACAACTTTAAGGTTTAAATGACAGTATATTAATTATAAATTATTATTCACAAGTAGTTTTAAGGTCAATATGTTTTAAATTTTATTGGGACTTTCCTTAGTGGCGGTGGGGGACAATATTGTGCGAGTGTTCTTCAGGGTTGGAGCTGTGGAGGATGGTATATTAACGATGACACACTTTAATAATTGTTGACACTCAAATAGGATTATCAAATATATATTTTGATATTTAAAATATCCAATCAAGTTCCATTTCTTGAAACACATATATGATATGTAAACGTGAATTAATCGCCAAATTATAATAAATTAAAGCTGCACTCTCACAGATTTACCAATATTACAACTGTTTTTTTTATTTTTGTCTTGGAAAAAGCAAATTTTTGGTAAATATCTGCAAATCAATGATTGAAGATTGCTGACAAAAGCTAACATCAAAGATTGGCATATTTCGGTCAGAAATTAATAATTAATGGCTTAAGCCTTACTAACGATTTAAGAAAACTGCATAAAACATTAATATATATGTGTGGCATGTTAGTATTAAAAGAATAGCAACTAAAAAAGATCACAAGTCATGCATTCAGTGACATATAAAACAATAAAATTGTATTGTTCAGAATTTAAGATATAAAGAAGAATATAGTAAAATTAATGTACATTTTTATTTATTTTTAATTCAATATACATAAATCACGGACCTATAAACCAGATAATATATCATTGAAGGCTACTGACCCTGATCAAATTTTGATAAGAAATTTTTCAGTAGCAACTCTCTGACTGTTATCTTTGCCTTCATCTAAAAGCACCAAGTATTGTCATGGTAACTGTCTTTACTGTGTATAATTGACCTTAAAACAGGATTTGATTGACAGGTCCTATCAGCCAATCAGACTGCAGGGCTGATAAGCCGTGTTGCTATCCGCCATTTTGTCCGTCAAACTGACCAGAGTCCGTCATATACATGCGCTGGCAATTCCTCGCCTTTTTAAGTATTATGGTAAAAATGTGTTGTCATGGCACTTGTAATTCGGATACAAGGTAGCCAGGCCGACTAAAGATGGCTTCCAATTCGTTCCGTATTCGAAACCAGCGAGTTATTTAGAAAAAATACAAGTGCTGTATCAGACTCTGTGGAAGACCTCATCAACAGCTGAACTTGGAAATTTTGAAAGATCGTTCAAAGGCGAAACATCTATACGTCTGTACAAAAGTATTTTTTTAACAAAACTACTTATTTCAATCAGCTCAAAATTTATTTAATACTGAAATTGTCCGTGCATGACCTAAATAAGTGTTACTATTTTTAAACAATAAACATCGTACATTTATGCTTTGGCTTGTGTTGTCAAATCGGCATTAATGGCCATTTAATATCAGGTTCAACATGGACACGATTGATTTCATTTAAGATAGAGGTATTTTTGTTGATACCGTTATGTAGTTTTTATAAACTGCTTTGCTTTCAAAGTAAATCAGGAAATATTGTACAACTAAATTTTTGTCCGAACCATCGCATGCTTCCGAATCTCATCTACTCGTATGGATCCTATGTAAACAATGGCTTTTGTAGCTGTCATTCTGACACATTTCATAGATTTCTTATTTTCATATCAGCACTTTGTCGACGGGAAATCCAATCAAGAAAACCCTCAAGCAGCTACTGTATTTGACCAGCTCACACCAGCTAGGCCTCCTCCAAAACTCAGATAAATATTTGAGCCACCAAAAAAAACACGAGAACAGATCGGTCTGAATCGTTAAGGTATTATTTTCTGTATAAAACAATTTATTTCACTGTACATTTAAATCAATTATTATGTTCATTAGAACTTGATTCTGCCAAACATGTGCTGTAAAGACTTAGACTTATTATGAATAAAGAACAAGTCAAACATGTACATATTTTCATTGTTATTCTTATATTTTGGGCCATTTACGTAAATCTACAATATTTAATGATAGTTCATCCAATGTTCAGAGTCCGGATCACACGCACACTCGATTAATAGTATTCTTAAAGTTGCACTCTCACAGAATTCTAGTTTGACACTTTTTGTCTCAGAATCGGCTTATTTTGGCATTCTTTAAATTAAGACCTAATATATAAATCACAAAGCAAACTTCTCCGAGCCAAAATATGATAAATGCAATCAAATCCTGTTTAAGTTGTCAAAGTGATCAATCTGTGAAAGTGCAGCTTTAACAGTGAAAAATAACTTCTGCTAATGCTATATATTTTAAAATATATTTGCCATTGCAATAAAGAAATATTCACCTACAATATCATACATAAACACCAAAGAAATATCAAAGTTTAAGTAATGTTTGCAAAACAACAATGTATTTAATAAATCTGATATTAAATATGCAACAACTGGTGTTATAATCCAGAACTGAAGCTAACATCATAGAAGTACATCCTTCCAAGAATCCATCAAAACAACATGCTGAACAACTTCAAGAACTCTCTTCAAAAGACCACACTTTCCTGAAATAAATAAAAGATGCCAATATTAAAATAAATCAGTTACATGTATTGTTAAATATTTTAATACTAGCTGTAAATGCTACTGCCTTTGATGTTTGCTTCCTACATGTATATCATAATGAAATATTGACAAGATAATAGCTAATGTTTTGTGGTTGTTGTTTTTCTCTGGACAAATTACTTTTGTACAGCAAAGTAAAACTAAATGTTATAAAAAGCTTTAAAATAGGTCCTACCAATTATTTGTAAAACTTGTCATCACTGGTTTTCTCTTGCGGTTGACATTGCCTGGACTGGCAAATATCATGTGTGTGTGTGTGTGTATGTGGGGCGGCAGTTTCCGGTCTTATGCTAGGTCCCCTGTTGCGGTAGGCTTGTTGAAGACAATAATAATCATCAATCAGAATACTTTAATGGTGTCAATGGTAAATAGCAGGAGACCCTCCACCAGCCTTAACCGGTAAATGGGGGGGGGAGGGTAGTGTGTGTGGGTTAGAACCAGCTGCCCGGTCAGCTTAGTTGGTTAGAGCGCCGGGCTAGTGTTCTGGTGGTTGTGAGTTCGAGCCCCACACCGGGGGCAATTTTCCTCCCAGGTCTACTTTAACAGCCAGAGTGTGTGAACATGTTCCACAATTTCTGTAAGAACAAAAATCAAAGCATGTGAATGTTTGAGCAATGCAAAAGTTACAGATTGGTATCACCCACGATTGTCACTTGTGAACTATTACATTATTATTCATAAGGGGGAGTGTTCAATCGCTTAGAACTGAAACTTTTTATGCATAACTCCAATAAACCATTTCTGCTCATACTATAGAATACAAGATTATACTGTATAGCTGGCATGTAACTGTTATTTAATGTCACTTCCGGGTTCCCCATTCGGGCCATTTATGATTTACTCATATTGTGCGATGATTTAATCTTTAATTCAACAATACTGTAAGAAGGACCGGTGTTATTAAAAGTTAAACTTACCCTTGTTTGCATTTACAGTATGCGTCACGCACACGCTTTTCCTTTGTATCGATGTCAATGTTGACAACATGGCGGCTATCCGATTTTCTCTGACTTGGATAGATTTCACCCCGTCAATGTTAGATATCGTCATTTTCTAAAGATATATCGAGCCTTCCGATGTAGCAGCCAGTTACAAATTCCTTTGACTTTTATTTTTTTCGCATTGGAATGTCACATTTATGATAATTTGTCAGGAATATCGGAAAGCGAAACGACGCGAGACGCCATTACTTCCTCGTTTGTTTGACGGACATAGACAGAGTTCGCTCCCTTGATATCAGGGGGCGTGGCTTAGAAGCCGCTGTCGTAAGGTCAATTAAGATCTTAGTTGGTCATTTTCCTACTGATATTTATTAAATATAGTCAATTTGCCTGCTAATAGTTTAAATGATCTTATTGACAAAATAAATTGGAATGGTTGAAAAAAGCATATCATTAAAATTTGCTGTTGGAATATATTCTGTGGAATAAATAATATAATTATATAGAGATATATATAGTTAACTTAAATAAGTTTTGTTTTTAACTAAATTACATAAAAAAATGAATTGAACTGTTGTTTTTTCACACAAAAAATATTTGTTCATTCCTGGATCTTTTGATGAAAAAAAATATGCCATTAGCCTATTCAGATCACTAAAACTCAAAACATGTTCAAGAAGTGAAAGCCCAAAATTGGCAAATACTGAGACAAATGAACTTGGTTTTGTTATATATCAGTGTGTGTATATCACATGATATGTGCAGTCACAAATGCTGCAACAGTAGGCAATATTCCTTTGAATGACTTAAAAGTTAAAACAGAAGACAACTTTTATTTTTCTTCACCATTTTGAATTAACTAAAGGACAGACTATACAGCTGCAAAGAGCCCTGTATTTGTTTTCTTACCGGTGTTGATAAGATGATTACTTTTCTCAAACACTTTAAAGCTGCACTCTCACGGATTTACCATTTTGACAAATCTTTTATTTTTTGTCTTTGAATGAGCCAATTTTTGCCAAAATATCTGCTATAAGTGATATAAGACTGCTGACATAAGATCTGACTAAACTAATTTTAATGGCATAAAGCATTACTAACAGTTTAAGAAAAATGCACAAGTATCCATGTTTTAAATTAAAATCGGTGATCTGATTTTTTGTCAGCACTTATATCACTGGTTTCCATTCATTTTCGCATAAAGTGGCTCATTCCAAGATAAAAAAAAACTTTTTCAAAACGATCAATCTGTGAGAGTGCAGCTTTAATATACCTGTAAAGACTTGTCATAGTGTGCCAAGAAACTAAACTCTCAATCAAACTTTGGTAAAAGATCAAATGCGGGGCTCTGTGTGTGCGGCATAGACTGTGCTAATTTTTATTTAATATGATGAAGAGCTAGTTAAGTTATCTTCATATGAAGCAAAAAAAATGTTTCAATACCCTGTATGAATTTTTTTCACCGGATATTGATTCATAAAAAAACTTGCTGTAGGGTGCGGAGCTACTTTTCGCTATATGTCTAAATGGAAAAATCTTCTCATCAGATCCTGCTGGCCTGTTTTCAAAATAATGTCACAGAAATGTTCCTAAGGTTACCATCTGTCAAATTCCTTTACCATATGTTGATCCATAAAAAATATGGTTTCAGAAGGGGGGGGGGATTAGTGGGTGTGGTAGTGGATCTTCACCAAAAGTGTTCAAATGTCCCTAAAGTGAAATATAGCCCTGAGTTATTTACACCCCATAAAGTAGTAGTCTTACACATTTATTTGTTCATGTTCTGTCAACAACTATGCCGTGTTATTTCAATTTTTATATAAATTATATTGTATTATGAAATATCATTGATAATATATTTATGTAGGATTTGAAAAAACAACAACTGCATACTGTTATAAATAAAATATGTATATTTTACCAATATATTATCGATGTTGGCCTGTCCAATTTGTATTTTTCCGAGAGTCAATTTTGTTCCCCAATGTGCAAGGCACAAGCGGTGAAAATAATTCCAATAAAAGTCACTAATTATTATTATTGTTATTATTATTAATAAACTATTACTGTTTCAGGAGATAAACAGAAACACAGAGGTGCTATACATTCTGATGGAAAAGACAACAAAAGCATCTCCCATCATTTTGGCGTGGCTCAGATCAAGAGGAGAAATTTAAAAAAGGTAATAACTGAGCAACTAAGAACATGCAAGTTGCACTGGTTAGAGTGTAAGACCCATCTCGCTTCATGAGAATTGATAATCATCAATGTATTAAATCAAGAAATTGAATGTAAGTGTCTTGTCTTTTGCAGTGTTTTTGAAATAGAATTTATTAAAAAAAAAAACTAAATTATTTTTTAATATGATTGTGAATGTGTGATGTTTTCTTCTGATCATTCTCTCTCAAAACCAGATATAGCAAACATATTTCAAGTTGTAGATTTTTTTGTTTTACTTGTAAATATAGTTCTGAGGTTGTATTTTAGGCAAAGCCTTTTTATTCTGCTCAATACAAACTTATTTTGTAAGAATTATGGCCCTTTGTAATTTTTAAACAAATACATTTTTTTTTATGTTTTTGTAAGCCCATTATAAAGGGACAGTTAATATTTTCACCAGCTGCATTATAAAGTCAGACCAAAGGGGTCCAGTAAGTGTTCAAACAATAACTAATTTAGAATCCTTTCTCAAATCTGGTGAGCAATATATATAGGGCCATCTCTGTGTTTGTCTGACAAAAAAACAATAATCAATATTTGAGTTAAATTGACAAATATTGTTGTAAAATGTTTCGTGAAGACATACAATTGGATTACTTTTGGGTTAATAGGATTAAGGTTTCTGCACATAAAAATATTTAGAATAATATTTGGGTCAGTCGGTTCATGTTCAATATTACTGATAGTATAAGTGGAAGCAGTGACTTAAAATAAATTACCAAACAGTTTATGCTCAATTGCTTTGAGTTAACATACAAGATATGACACTTGGAATACTAGATCTTGGTGGCATAAATAAAAGACCTTGTTTTGTCACATTAACTTGTAATCAAGCACTAACTTCCTCTAAATTCTCTTCAGGTGATGGTTGGGCACACACAAGAAGACATAGATCACAGGCGTATAGCATATGAGTAGACAGGAGTTTCACACTCTGCCAGACTTACTTCCTCAGACGAGCAGATTTAGGCTTCTCAAGATCACGCACTGCACACTAAGACATAGTCTTTGACTACAACAAGGCCTTAGGGGATGAAAGTACAGAGAGGTCCAATTGAAATCAATTCTGTGCTGCATCATTTCTTTATTCTAGAGGTTGATGGACATGATTTATGGCATCAAGTGTGCAGTTTGTCAACTAACTATCAACACAGCAGTCTTGTTCACCAGCTGCTCAACTTGAGCTTTTAGCTTTATTGCTTGAAGCCACTGTATAAGAGGAGGGAAGGTGCAGACTCATCAAAAAGTCTCAAGGTTGAAACTAGGAAGAGAAGTTTGTCAAGAGTGTGAATATTTGCTTTGAAAACAATTGTTACAATGATTTGGTTTCCTTTGAAACTTGATACATACTATGTGTATGTTGAATGAATTGAGATGCTTAAATAAAGAACCACTATTCAAATATCAGGAAACTGCATTTTTCATACTAAATTGGTAAATGATGTCACCATTTCCTGTATGTATTTAAATAAGATATGTTTCCACAATTAATATTTTTAGGGACTATTTCTCAACGTAATGAAATAGATTAAATTTGTACAGCGTTATATGAGCTTAATATGTGTTTTCTGTTTCCTTAAAATTGATGAAAAATTGTCAGAAGGTAATGAGACCAGTATCCATTACTGCAATCATACAATAAAAAATACAGGGACAAGCCCACTGCTCATATAATATGATTAAACCTTGTTTAGGGGCATGAGGCAAACAGAGTTACTTTCAAATGTTAAAGATGCACTCTCACACTTTGGATGTTTTGACAACTGTTTTCATTTTTAGCTCTACTGGCCAAAGGCCAGAAGAGCTTATGCGATGGTAATGTGTACGTAGTATGTGCGTCTGTAAACAATCCTCGTTTACATGATACAGCCTACAGTTCCTTTCGAAAACCAGCCAGATCCGCCCATGTATGCCTAGTTTATGGGCCTTGATAGTATACAAAAATCAGTGTGTCAGTAGGCAATTGCTCGTTAACATGATACAGCCTTATTGATTGTATCTCAATGAAACTTGTACAGTATCTACATATCCATATGAGCTCGGTTCCTTTCGAAAACCAGCCAGATCCGCCCATGCATGCCAAGATTATGGGCCTTGATAATAAAAAAAAATAGTGTGTCAGTAAACAATTGCTCGGTAACACGATACAGTCTTCAGTTTTGATTGTATCTTGATGAAACTTGTCCAGTATATCCATTAGAGCTCAGTTCCTTTCAAAAACCTGATCTGCCCATGTTTCCTGGAAATGCATGGAAACCAGTAATATAAGACTACTGACAAAAATTCAATTGCAGACTTTTTTATTTAAGTTAAAACATTGATGTTTTATGCACTTTTCTTAAATAACATTAATCTTCGAAGGAAATATGAAATCTGGGATTTGATGTTTTGTCAGCAATCTTTTACCATTGGTTTGCTGATATTTACGCAAAAATTTGCTCATTCCAAGACAAAACAAAAGTTGTTAAAACGGTATATCTGTGAGAATGCAGCTCTAAATGTTTTGGCAAACATGTTTTTGATTTGGCAGCACAATCAATCTTGAACATTGCTTGATTTTACTGCTGGATTAGAAATTACAGGGGTAATGGGGGATTTTTTTTAGTGTTTTATTGCTTTTTGTGATTCATACAGTCATACTTCATTCCCCAGGGCACAACTTACAAATAGACAGAACAGGAAAATGGTCATTTTAAAAGGTCAAGGACAATGCAAGTTAAACAATCATATTGTTCATGGCTTGTATTTTTGGTATATTTTGTTGCATATATGCTATAAAAAAGTTGAAAGTTAAAAATAACTTCATAGTTGAAATGATGGCTTTGAATGGTTTTGTCAGTTGAGAAACAGCACTATTAAGAAATATGTTAATGGTACTTTATTATTTTAATCAATTTTAGATATTTGTATGAAAATTATTATCTTATTTTGTACATGAGACCTTTTAAACAGTTATTTATAATTTAAAAATGTGTAAATGATCAAAACTTAAAGCTTCACTTTCACAGATTGTCATTTTAGACACTTTAAAAAATTTGTCTCAAAAGCTGATTTGGTTATCATTCCTTTAATTCAGTCATATTAGATAATTTACAATAGAACCAATCAAAAATGTTTGGTAAGACTGCCGAAAAGTTCATTTACATTAAATTGTTCGTAATGCTACTATACCCATAAAACATCATTTTAGCCATAAATATGACAAAATGCAATCTGATCTTATTTCAGCAGTCTTATATCACTTAAAATTGGGTCTATGCAAAAAATGGTCTATTTATAGACCAACAATAAAAGAGTGCCGGTAGTCAAAACGATCAATTAGTGAGATTGCAGCTTTAAATACACCTTTTTAAGTCGGCTGTAAAATTCCAATGGTTTGCCTCAATCTTTAAAGCTAGCATACTGTTTAATTGACAGCCATACTTTTTGTTTAAAAGTGTCATGATATGTTTGTACAATGTGTTTATATAATTCATTAAAGAAGTCAAAACAAATTTGTTTATCTTGTAATTTGTTTTCTATTATTTAAATGACCCAGACGAAAATTGGGAACGTCAGTGCTAGTTCTTTTACTGCTAATATTCAATGAAGTTTCTATTGGTGTAGCAGCAAGGAGGTGTTACATTAAGGATGCATCATATAAACCAAATTATACATTCATATGCACAACATACAGGCGTGTAGCCACCTATACGTGAATACGCGGCTGAAAAAAACATGGTTCTGAAAACAAACCACTGAAGTAGCAGTATGCGAACTTGACTACATGATCCAAAAACTGGTTATTTTCCAGTACAAAATAATGCACATCGAAACGCCCAGAATGCACTAGATTGCACCATGGTTTTCAAAATTTTCTGAGGGGGGCATGCCCCCGAACCCCCCAGCACATTTATGAATCCACATGAATAGAGGGGTAGCTACGCCCCTGACATTATTGAAACCACAGTGTGGCTAAACAACACTTGTATGATTATCCTACGCAGTGATCTCCCATGGAAAATGCAATCGTCAAAGAATCTAAAGGGGATGTTTATATGGACTAGATTTGAAATACACCAAGTGTTTAAAAATGTTGATTTCAGTCACGAAGAGAATCAACCATACTCCTCACTTGTTGGAGTAAGATGAAAAGTCCACTTACCGCGGGAAAGAAAGTACATTAAAAATGTTCATTTGATTCAATTGACTTTATCTTTTTATAAATATGTTGCAAAACATAAAATACGTTATTTTTTTTATAATTGTTCACCCATGTTGAATTTTATTTGGCAAATTTATTAGAGATTTATATATTAAGAAACTCAGTTTTTTAGTATGTGAATGGTTTGGACCGGCTTCCTCAGCCGCTAAAGGGATATGTTTATGACATACTTTTTTAAAATCTTTCTCACTTGAGTATTTGAGTGAATTTAAGTGAAGCGTACAGGGTTTTGAAAATGCATCTTTTACTTGGACTTTATAGCTTGTTATTACGAAATAAAGTATTGTGAATCAAACTAAGTGTTAAAGCTAAGCTATTGATGGCTGGAACCCTAAATGTTGATATGTGCTAAAATATATAGTCTTTGAAGTCCAAAATTTTGAAATGCGTTACAAACACGATTCAACAAAAGGCTGTTGCACAATCAATTGATTGACATAATCTTCGAGTATGTGTTATCTGCACCGGCATGGGCTTGCTCCCATCTTTTTTTTAAAATGCAATTGAAGTATAAAAGAAAATCAACCTGGTTACTATTATTTCTGCAAATTCAGTACCAAGGAGTAAAATAAATATAAGTGTTCAGATGCATTACGAGAAAAAAAATATGTCTGGTGTTAAAACATGAGAGAGTCTCTTTAAACAGAAAAGTTTTGGCAGATAGTCAGTCAGATGATCATAATTGTATAAATAATAGCTTTTAAACGTCGTCATTCCTGTTCATCAGAGGTCGGATGATAAATATAATGCATAGCATCATCGCACTGGAGTACGAGAACGTTGTATACAGAGTATGTTTAAACTGAACATGCGTCTGTTTATTTCGATGTCCTAAAACGTTTAAACTGTTTAAAGGAACTATAACATTATGAAACAACAATTCTGATTACAGAAACTCATTGGCTCAATCTTTCCACATCCGCACCTCCTTCAGAACAGAAATTGAATGGCTTAAAATGTTGGGCCGGGGTAGGTGTACTCCTCTAATTTATAGTCCGAAATAGGGCATTTTTATCTTAATATTGTATTTTCCCCGATATTGACTAAGAATGTATAAACGGACGACTGACCCCCCCCCCCCCACTGAATCTGCAATTGAGTACATGCATTAATACCGTCTCCGTAGCCTATTGGTTAAGGCGTAGCCTATTGAAGTTGTAGTCGTGGGTTCATTCCATGGTCCATTTAGCTCGATCCCTTTGCCGCGTGATGCCTGCCTCTCGGTACTTTAAGGATGAAAGTAGTTTAGTGGTGTAGGTTTCTGCTTCTTACACATGACTATGTGGGTTTGATCCCTACTAGGGGTACTATCTCATGGATGGCCTCTCAAAAATGACACAGTAACAGTTTCTAGCCAGGAAACGGACTAGAGAGTGATTTTATCAGCTAATCACCTTTAGCAAAATCGAGCTTGTTTATTTTAGTAAGATTTAACCAATGAAAGCACCCTTCTTCGGTGCTTTGAAAAATAATTAAAGGACCCTGTTTGAAGCAAGTGCTTGCGCTTTCACGGGTAATCCTTGACCGAGTGGTCTTAAGGAATACATTCAGTGTTCTCTAACCTTAAGGTCGATTAAAATTTCAATATTATAACCAAGTACCACCAGGAAGTATCTTTGGAAAATGCAAAATTAAGCAAACAGTTTGATTTTTTAGATTTATTAGTGAAATATGCATTTTGATAAAACAGTTTTCTGAAAAGGAATAATAAAACTACACATCTGACGCAGTTGTGTATAATAAAACTGCTTTAGATTACACACAAGTTGAAAATGCCGATGGTATACGCGAAATCAGGTAACAACTAACATCTTGCATTTGTTATTTTCTTGAATATTCTATCAATATTAAATTAATTAGCAATTATATGATGACATGTATATATCCCAACATTTTTTTAACCCAGCAGCTGTAATACTGTGGAAATCTCCAACTGGTGATTTCTCCAACTTCTGTGTTCTCCAACTTCTGTATTCTCCAATTGGTGAATTTTATCAATAGAAATTGACTGTGGAATTCTCCAATTGGAAATTACTCCAATTGGAGAACCGTTTTTACAAAATCATAATTTTTGATTTTTTTTTAGATTTTAATAAAGTTAATAACTCTAGTACTCAAAACATAAATAGAAATGTAATTTTCTGTTCCAAATTGTCATATTTGATTTTTTTCAAATTGCTGATTTTTTCCCCCGTTTCGGCTCATATGGAAAATTCTCCAATTGGTGTTTGCCAAAACCCCGCGGGGGACCTAAAATCCAATTGGTGGCCAACGGGAGAAATCAATTTTGGAATTAAAATTTTCATATTTCTTAAAACTTTTTTTTTAATTTTACTTAAAATATTTCTAATTTAATGGACAAACTTTCTATGTGTCGCTTTTGAAGTTGATATCTAAGATAATAAAAAAACTAAGTTTGCAAGTAAACCGGATTTGCAAACTTATACCGGATGCTGTTACATTCGAATTCAGTAACCTGAATCTAAAAAAAAAATGAATGCGCAGAAAAAATAGTTCCCTATTAATTGGTTTAATTTCTATATTATCAAGGAAAAGTATTATAACTGTATTGCAGCTAGAAAATTACAAATGGAGTTATAAAAAAAAAACAATAACAAGAAAACAACAAAAATATCGCCACCTATAAAGTTCTCATTATTTCTCGTGATAATACGCGATACTAGCGTTTGTTAGACACGAGGTTTCAAATTGGAGAACAATTCGAGTCAATTTAATTGTTGAGCGTAATGTTGAAGGAAAGTTTGTGTATGACCAATGTTGGAATACAGTGTTGGACAAATAAGCAAGTGCCTTGTCATTCTTTGGAAGTTAACATCGGATAAAAAGGACAGTGGTGGTGGGTGGGGTAACGTGTTTAGCAATGGTAACTTTCGCGGAAGGGAAGGCAGAGGACTTAAGAAGACTAAGTGTTGAACTGAGCTCTTTCTTCTGGACGTTGCTGGGTGCACTACAATATGTTATTTTTTCATTTCCTCAAGTTCATGTTTTGTCATAATTATGCTTTATTTTTAATTTTTACCAAATGCCAATTCCAAATTCCGAAATGAGTCGTCATCATTGTCATTTAATATTTATTCAACTATTCCATCCATGAAATCATAATCTACATTAAAATCATTCAAATTATCGTTGCTCATTTTGTTTTAACTGCTTTACTGCAGATTTTAGTTATGCAGGTTGCCATTAGTTTTACTGGTTTGTTCCAACTTTCCCAACCGCTAATTTTCACACTTACAAATTATCTCTTCGCACCTCAAACTTACCTGTATTTTTTATTATACAGGATAAACTCAATATTTATATGAAACACTACAGAAACAAGCTGAGTAGCCAAAAGTATAAACATCAACCCCGTTTAATTGCACAGGGTAAACGCAAAAGACATAGAACAATTTTTTTTTAAAAATCGCAAAAAGAAGAAACATGAAACATCCGCACAAAACTCAATAAACAACAAGGTGCAGATCAACTATATAAAAAAAAACTAGGTATGTTTATCAGGGATTGTAAGGTACCGTCTTGTAACGGTTAGTTAAATGTAAATTTACAGGGGATTTAAACCCAAATCTATCGCATTGCATGAAATTCATCAAGCGCGATCTAATATGAGTTTTTAGTCATGGTAATGTTTACAGGGCAAATTGAATGATTTCGTTCAATTGTTATGAGTTCATTAACCCAATAAAACGCTTTTAGAATGCCTTGAAGTTTTTAATCAGAAATTATGCTTATGCTCTGAAGAAGAAAATAAAATTTATAAACTTTTGTCGCACTCCGGCCTTTCCCATGAATAATTGCTACATTATAATTCAAATTAGTATGTTACTGACAAATATATTAGATTAATTGCCAAAAACACTGAACAAACAAGCATGATGTTAAAATTTAAAATACATCAGCATAATTATAACATGTTTTTATGGAGAAAAGATTATAAAAACATGGGTTGATTAGATCATCTTCAAAACTAAACATATCATTCTTAAAAAAAAATATTAACATTTAATAGTATTATCCTCGCATTTTGAAAGCTGTATATAAATCATTCGCAATTTTGTGAATGACATTTACATGTAAATGAAAACCTTCCATATACCTCCGAGGTTGTTTCAAAGGAAAATGGCCGAGGTGCTCCGTTTGAAATATTTGCTCCGAACAGGTACAAAACGGAAACAACTTTTTGTCCAATGATGGTCAATAAATAGCATAGTACGTTGTGTTTACTTGTCATCTTTAAATACCACAATGTTTAATGTGTTTCTATTTGTGTGCATCATAACACATTGATAAGGGATAAAAGGTAAAATGGGAAAGTCAATATGGTGTCATCAAAAGGAATTGAGATTGACTTTATCAATGTGAAAAAGACCCATTCAAAAAATAGAAGGCATTTACTATGGCAACGTAGCTCAGCGTAACCCGCTCGACATTATACATTTCCTTATAATTTCATATATTTTTATTTAAAACATGATGCTTCATTAATTTTTGTATATTTGTCACCCTAAGCTTAAACAAAGATTTATCACTAAAGTACCGAACCTTGACGCGATGTTGATGACGTTATGACGTCATGTAACCGTTTGGCAGCTATTTTGTTAAGTACGTCGTCTGTGAATGAGCGTTAAGCAGAAGTCATCTGTAAAGTTGTATGTTCTAATTGTCGTCTGTGAATGAGCGTTGAGCAGAAGTCATCTGTAAAGTTGTATGTTCTAATTGTCGTCTGTGAATGAGCGTTGAGCAGAAGTCATCTGTAAAGTTGTATGTTCTAATTGTCGTCTGTGAATGAGCGTTGAGCAGAAGTCATCTGTAAATTTGTGTGTTCTAATTGTCGTCTGTGAATGAGCGTTGAGCAGAAGTCATCTGTAAAGTTGTGTGTTCTAATTGTCGTCTGTGAATGAGCGTTGAGCAGAGATAATTTGTAAAGTTTTATGATCTTATTGTCGTCTGTGAATGAGCGTTGAGCAGAAGTCATCTGTAAAGTTGTGTGTTCTAATTGTCGTCTGTGAATGAGCGTTGAGCAGAGATCATCTGTAAAGTTGTGTGTTCTAATTGTCGTCTGTGAATGAGCGTTGAGCAGAGATCATCTGTAAAGTTTTATGTTCTAATTGTCGTCTGTGAATGAGCGTTGAGCAGAGAGCATCTGTTAAGTTGTGTGTTCTAATTGTCGTCTGTGAATGAGCGTTGAACAGAGATCATCTGTAAAGATGTGTGTTCTAATTGTCGTCTGTGAATGAGCGTTGAGCAGAGATCATCTGTAAAGTTGTGTGTTCTGATTGTCGTCTGTGAATGAGCGTAGAGCAGAGATCATCTGTAAAGTTGTGTGTTCTAATTGTCGTCTGTGAATGAGCGTTGAGCAGAGATCATCTGTAAAGTTGTGTGTTCTAAATGTCGTCTGTGAATGAGCGTTGAGCAGAGATCATCTGTAAAGTTGTGTGTTCTAATTGTCGTCTGTGAGTGAGCGTTGAGCAGAGATCATCTGTAAAGTTGTGTGTTCTTATTTGAATGTTGCGATAATAACATCGACACTATTAAATAATGCATATAGAAAACAGCAATGAAAATAACAGCGATATTTACGTGGTATGCACGATTCCTAGATGAATGGCAGGTTCAATTCATCGTCGCACCACTAAAATATCGTCTTCCGGGAGGGTCGTAAAATGATGATTTTTGAGAGACAGTGCTTAACACTAATAAACGGTGATTTCTCGAAATTTCTTAAGCTAAAAAGGCTTCGTTTGCTTATTTCCAAAATACATACCAAAATTGGAATGTGATAAATGAAAAATTAATCCTATCTAGAGTATACAAAATTCTTAAGGAAGTGAATATCATGCAAATCATTGAAAAAACAACAACTATAATTGTGAGCTTAGCTTAATCCTGTTATAACGGACTTAAGAGGCTTCGAAAAATAGCTTGCACGGTAGCTTTAACCAGGAATTCACTTTGTCCGTGCACTATTCTCCATAATCCCAAACTGAATGACAATTTTATCAGAGCACTCACCGTACGGGCCTTGCCCAAGTGTGACTATAATAAACTCAAAACCACAGGCTCCTGAATAATTTTTCCTGCTCTTCGAAGTCTTAAGTGATTAAACATTGTTATAATACTGGAAATTGTAGGCATAATGATTAAGTTAATAAACAGGTCCCTTATAATAAACGTTAATACTCGTATTGTACAGATATCTACTTCTAAAACTAGAGCTGACGGTTGTAACAAACGTGTTCTTATTACATATATATGGCTTTTTAATTAGGCCTTCATTCATGGTTTTAACACATCCAATTCATAAATAAGCCTGTTATATCATCGATCTTTTCGCAATAATGTACAACTGTTATATCATGTTGATATCATTGACATAGGGTTTGCTGGTTGGTTATAAACATATGGAACTAGTGACTAGAAATATAAACATAGTTGATAAAGTATTTTTGGTATTATTTACGTTTACTATTTCTATACGCATACGACCATTCAAATGATAACAAAATTGTATGAGGTACCCAGGAATCGATTTGTTCATTTGATAGCTTAAAGTAAAAGAGAACATGTTAATGTTAAGCTTTTATTACAGATGTCGAATTTGCAAAGACCTTTTGTTCAACAGTCACATCATTAAACATGTTTTATAAATTTTATCAAGTGCGGCACAATGAGTATTGGAAAAGAATCAGATCAAATATACCAATTGGCGTACTTCGATTGTAGAGTGTTAGAAGTTCAACAACGAGCTGTTAAAACCACTTAATGTGACTGACAGCATTTAGATATGAAATCAAAGCAATAAATTATTTCCGAAAGATAACATCATATTGTTTCTCTTGGATTTTGACAAACCTGAAAGGAAATTCGAACCGGGACCACAACTTAGACAAACATGTTTTGCCCATTGTTTTTTGTAAGTGTTATTGCTGCTAAACATGTTGCTTGCGGATTAATTGTGGACAACACGGTAAAAGTCAGCAGACCTCAAGTATTCCCGCGTCTCGCTTATAAAATGTGAATCAACGTGCTTCTTACGTAAACGGAATGGAATGTGCAACATTTGCGGATATGATATAAAATCAAAGACGTGTTTTATCAGTAATGATAACGATGAAGACGTCATTCCTACATCTGACCACACCAAGGTGGTTCTAAAACCAGTTGAACGTAAGTATATTGACGTATGTTTCGTTGACAGTTGCTCCGATATACGTTTAAATTTGTTATAAAGGCCGGGTAAGCGTGATATTATTTAATTTTGGTTATGTTCACAGTGTGAAGAGTAATTTCCCATAGATTATGTCAGTAACATACTAGCGTACTATTGTTCACAGACATAGTCCTGTGTTTTCGCTCAGGTTTTGCAAATAATATACCAGTTCTCTTGACAGTGTTTATCTGGTGATTTCGCATTGGTAATTCCAATCATGAATTATAGAAGATTTATCATAGGTTATATGGCGACCGCAACATTAAAACATATTTACACTATGTTGCATTCACGTTAAAAATCAAAACGGTCATTTATCGTATAATACTTGCTGCGAATTAATCTGTTATCAATCAATATCACATAACCTTGTGTAATATTTAATCAAAGTAGAAAAATCAAATGAGACTCGATTTATAGAAAAAAGCAATGATAAATATTGGGTAACGTGATTCCTTTCAAAATAAAAAAAAATGTTCCTTTAATAGATATTTTTCACATTAATAAAATGTCTTTGAAAACAAAGATGAACTTTTATAATAAGTAAGGACTCATATTTGAACAGATATCTGTGAGAATGCAGAGTACCTAGTGAACGGGGGAAACCCTGTGTCTGACGCCCAGCTAAGCGCTTCGTTAGTATTTGGTCCGAGCTGTGCGGTATTGGGAGCCAGGCTAAATACCTCGCTGAGTCTAACAACAGTTTGCGCCTGGTGTGCAAGATATAATGATGCAAACCAATATATACAGGTAAAATATACACAAGCAATGATAAGTTCATACATGTACACAACCAACCAATGCATATCTAATCGCATGTTTCACGGACAAACAAAATAAATTATTCTGATATTAGAGAACACACATGATTAAAGATCATTTGAATATTTCGAGGGACACGTTTAATGTTGTATAAGAACAATTTGTCAAACTTGATAGCCAGTTGCTCAGCAGCCAATTGTATAAACAATTGTTAATAATCACCTAGGCGTACAAAGTCACCGATAAATTCCGTGGTAATATCAAGCCGGTAAATGCGTTGAATAAAAAAAAAATACCAAGGCGGTAAATTTACAAGGTAAGGGTAAGATTTTGCTTGCGGTAAATTTTACCAAACTGTCCAATAATGCAATAGAGTGACGTCATTTTCCCGCACATCTGACAGACTGGAGGTATCATTTTTATATAAAAATGAACTTCCACATTTCTTTTTGTATAAACTTCTTTGCAAAAGGTACATTTAATGATGAACTTCATTAAATCAGTCCAACAAGTAGCATGGTGAATATTGCACAAAAGTACAAAGTATGTTGGCTCCGCAGAGTATCCGAATTACCCCAAAACAAATATAAACTGACAAGCAATTATACTCACTACACCAAAATACAGGGAATCACTTTGAAATAAATTTAATGGCATTGTCCATTTAGCTGCTTGTCTACTATAAAATAATTCATAGTCAGTTTCAAATTGTGATAGTAGTAATGCACTGAGTTTCATAAAATTGAAACTCATTCAAGTGATAAATAATTTGTTTCATTAATTCTAATTATAAATTTGTACCATTGATTTAGTATTAAAACATTTTAAATGTTTATGCTGGTATTCAATAGTCCATTGTTATATTTTAACCTCAATTACTGGTGTAATTGAGAATATATGTATAATGAAGCAAACACTACTTATTATTTTAGTATCAATACAGACATATTTTAAGTTTACTTGACCTTTTCTATATCTCCCTTATATAATCATTTAAAATGTTTGAAACGTCATTCCTTGAAACGTTTGCCATTTAATAAATGCTGCATGAAACCATTTTGCTAATTTCACAAGAGTATTAAATTACATGTAACATTTATATAATATAACAGTTATGTAATAAATGTTGACAAAATGATCTTGAGTGTTTTACTTTGACATTATTGGTAACATAATTCATGTTTGTACCATTATGTTCCAACTCATATGTTTGCAGTAACCTATATTACTAAAAGTAAAATCATGTATGATTAACTTAACGGAATTATTTTTAGTTCCTACAAGTTACATATGTCATCATTGTTTCTGTTTAAAATAAAATGAAACATGATTTCTTCAGTTTTTCAAAGGAGCATTAGGTCAAAAGTCAATACTTATGTAAATACCAATAACCAGTATCACTAATAATAAACAACATATAATACACTAGCAGGTCCAGGGAGTTAATTAAGTGATATTTCCTTAACCAGGAATATGACCTTGGTCCTCCACTGATTGCAATCTAAGGAAATGTTGTATGTGAGTTTAAGCATAGTGTCTTATCTTAAAAGGTTGTGTTATCACTATTGGGCGAGGATATCAAACTAAACAGTAAACAACTTAGAAATGTTTTTAGGGGTGATGCCGGTGTTCCGTAAGGGTCATTGTTTCTATTAATTTTAAAGGTAATTGAACAAAAGCGCCGCTAAGTGAAGGTGGGTTTCATGATTTAATTACAGAAGAAATAAACAACCTTAACATTTAACTCACTGCTCTTGGTGTTTTTAATGTGGTGCCAGGAATATGTTCTAACGTCCACCTGTCTCTGCTTTCAATGGTGAAAAGCCTTAAATGAGAATTTTTATTCATTGTCACAATTATGAAATAGTTTTGTACAATTACACATAAACATGACATGGTAATCACAGAACTGTATATATTCTATTATATAAAGTATAATGCTTACAAAAAAGTCATGCTGGGGTATGGTTTTTTTCATGTTTAATGTTTACTCTGAACGTTTAAACTGCAGTATTGTACCTACAACATAGGACAGAAGCAAACTGTTTTTATGTTGTTGGTTTTTCAGTGGTAAAAAACAATGTTACAGAAGCTCATATTTTTATCAAGGTAATGTACAGTATCTAGTTCAGTAAGCAATCACCCTAATGGGTGCCTCTATTTAAAAAGAACTGAAGAAATAAATTAAAAACTGAGAATTCCTCGTTGAAAATGACGTCATTGCTGTCATTTAAAGTTCAATGCTTATAGGCGGTTAAGTTCGTTTGTTAATATGTGCAAAATACTCAAATTATGTCCAAAGTGGGATATATTTGTTCACAGTTAGGTTAAGACCTGCAATTAAGTGTTGGTCTCGATCCAGTTCATAGGAATTAACTAAGACGGTAAATCAATTTACCCACCTTTTGGAGGAGGGTTAATACTAACGCAGTAAATTGCCCGGTAAAGTCTTGATTATTTTTATATACAATTGATTACCACCAATTTCCCAGAAAAAAAATTACTACCGGTAAATTATTACCCTTTCTAAATCTGTTTATACAATTGGCTGCAGATGCAGATTGCTAGATTGCTACTTCTATCTTAAGTGTGTTAACTTTATCACGGTAAAAGACAGCAATGAATTTGATATGGTAATTCCATAATATAGAGAAACTCTCATTTTGTTTTGTTGTTTTTTTCGTTAGGTCTCCGTGTAAGGATAATACATAAATATGAAAGTGGTTATATAAAACAGTATGACCAATTCTTGTTTTCTAGTACAATGGATTTAGGTTTGGTGCGGCTCAGCAATCGTTCGTATTGTTTGTCGTTGTAATAATGTCGGAATAAGAAATTTTGTTTAAGTATGTGTTATAACTAACTCAACATGCATCTGTTTTAACCAGGTATTTGCCGGGAACACGGACCAGAACACTGTTGTGACATCGCTGTTGCCAAGTCAAGTGACCGCTCTTTGTGCAAGAGTCAACCCAATTTCGTATTTGATGCATATCAGCCTGAGATTCGACATTCTTGGATGTCCGATCCATCAATAAGCGTTTTAATCTATTTCATTATTTTGAAAAATGTTAACTTTTGACTAATGGTGATCCCTGTATACTTTAAAATGTACTGTTTTTTATTCATAAAACGTCAAAATAAAATGACCGAAAAAACATAATAGATTTAGTTATGGTAGTTTATACTTGGACAAAATAAAGTGTTTACAATATATTTGAATTGGTTTTATATTAACATATTGTTTTTTTCATTAATTCATTGACTTATTTGTAATTATATAAATATGACATCGGGTCATTACACTTTGACATTGTCACGCCTGTAACATAAATGTGGCACGCTATTGGTCCAGGTTGGGTCGGTGACCCTTGTATGTTCCTTATTTGGTTACTAATCGTTATATCGTACCAACATTTCTATTTCAACTTTACATTTTAATTCTGCAGGCCTATTCAATGTACAAATAAGCCTTTTTTCATTCAGCTATATAATGTGTTATTGTACGACCATGTTTGTATCATTTACAATGGTTATGCTTGCCAATTATTGACGTCCCGTGGAAACACACGGTAAGTTTTGGATATGTTTCAATGTAGTACCATGGTGGATCACGTGATCAAAATGGATCAGCCAAACACTACTATTGTTATATCAAACTATAAAATGTTTCATGTAAAACACCATAAACAAACAAAAAATTGAATAAACTAATTAAAGAAATAGGATACATCAAGATACAAAAAAGTATGTCTTTTACCGTTATCAATAATATTTGGGCGCATTTAATGGGTATAAAATAACTTTTCCCAAAACTTGGTTGCTACGGTTTTTCTAAGCTTGGTTTACGAACCTTAGGACCCTATTCATCGAAGCTTAGAAAAAAGTTTCGGAGGATGTTTTGTTAATATTAAATAATCTTAGTTTTTAAAACTGGGTAAACTTGAAATGTCAATGGCAGTTCATTACATATAAAAATATCAATGGTTTACTGTAGGAACTGTACGTGGTGATGGTGTTAGTAGTTTATACTCCGGGTCCCAGCGTGAGCACATTACAGGGTCCCAGAGTGAGAGTTCAACCACCGCACACCTATCCTGTGCAGACTAACTGGCGGTTAACCAGTACTTGGTGCTTTCACCTCTGCCAGAAACTGACAACTTATGTACATGACAGGGGCAGTGGTAAAACTTTCGACAAAAAATCCAACAGGTTATTTTTTCTCATTCCTATTTTTTTTACTATTAACTTATTAAGATTGATCAAAGGACATGTATATATAGATGCTTTTT
The DNA here is from genome assembly GCF_026914265.1 of Mya arenaria. Taxonomy (NCBI): domain Eukaryota; kingdom Metazoa; phylum Mollusca; class Bivalvia; order Myida; family Myidae; genus Mya; species Mya arenaria. The sequence goes on along the minus strand of NC_069138.1, from coordinate 4,873,302 downwards.
TCAATAACTTAATAGTTCAACTTTTAATATTGATAATATTTCTTACTGTCTCTCATAGTTATAATTACACAAGTATGTATGTGAAATGCTTTTTAAAATCAATAATAAAAATTTACATGCATCTTTAAGTTCATCAAAATTAACCAATTGATACATGATGGCTTAGTTTAATATGAAGTATTAAATTTAATCTCAACATAAATGGACAATTTCATAAGTTTATTTAAGTCAAGTATGCACTTTCACATACATCTTAACATTTATCAAAATAAATAATCTAATAAATTAAAGAACAATTTAAAGTAGAACTGAATCATATTTCACAAAATGGTGTAAAAGATTGATGATTTTCAACATTAATACAAGTAATTATTGAGTTTAAAGCATTTTCAAAGCTGATAGCTTTGTTACTACCCCTGTTCCGCACTTTCCGATAAACTCGACTGTCTTGCTTCCCTCGGCTTTGCTTTACGCGCGTAGTTACTTCCCTTAGCACTGGCTCTCGGTATTGATATGTAAAAGTAAATTTCATCTCAACATAAATGGACTATTTTATAAGTTTATTACATTCACATGATTTTATTTTTCATCAAGAGATTATTGCTTAAGCCATTTTGTTATTTTTCAGTCAATATATTGTATCAGAGGAAGGCGGAAAGAACATTAAGATGCGTTTAAAACTTTTACAGTTTTTACAAGTCAGGCACAGCATGGTTAACATAAAATTCTGCTATCTGCTCAACATACCAAACATAAGTAACATTTCTGACATAAGTTTTTTAACATGTGTGTCTTTACTTGCGTACACAATTAATTCTCAGAAATTGCATCTAGTTATCCTCAGTTGATCTTGAAACTGTGCTCAGTAGAAGTGTGTTTCTTTAAATGTGCATTTGTTAGGTAGATCTCTGGAATTTCATTACATGTCTCAGCTATTATCATGTTTCTTGCTGAATATGGACATTTTATTTCTACAATGCCGCTTTCACCACTAACAAATTGTCCACATAAGTATTCAACCAGATGGACAGGTGCAGAATTTGTTATAGAAATATTGCCACAACTTTGAAAAACATCTGGCACACGTATGGGGTCAATGTAGAGAACACTGAGCTGGAACAGACGGTGGTCACCCAGAAAAAACAACAACTGACACGCCTAAGAGCGATGTTTCATCCGAAGACAATAAGCTGAAGTCACATTCATTTAGGAAGCAAATTTTTATTATCAACTCTGTTATGAATTAGGAGAGTAAAGTGAAATACTTGTTAAAATACCACACTGGGATAATATGCCATCCTTCATTTTTAAAATCTTAAACATTATAAAGTGCCTTGTGAAGCTAGACATAACTTTTTGAAAGCATTAAAACCGGAGAATAGCCCTTTTCCTTACTTTTTTATCAACAAAAGCATATAAATTAGGCCTACAGTAAACAGGTGTTGTTTTTTAACACATGGATTGCTATTATGTTCATAAAGTTGTGTCATCTTACAATTTGGCCACATAGAGACAACCTTATAAAGGTTATGTCATCAGAGTACAAAATAAAATTCCCCATGTCTTTGATAATTATTGGCGGAACAGAAATAAAAATACATGTGCACAGTGACAATAAGTCATACACACCTTTTAAGATTTAATTAGATGTGATCTAAATTGTGGTTCAATTATTGTTTCAGGATGATTCACAGGCTTAATTTCAGATAAAGCATTGACATAACAATCAGGTTTTTGTGATGTATTAAAAAACTAGGATTAACTATTGATGAAGACATTACTGATGGCGGTGTTCAACAGAACACTTCACCTTTTGCCTCAGCTAACTTTTTTTGTATTTATTCATTTTGTAGTGAACAGTTTAATAAAACTAGAATAAAATTAATGTAAAATATGATTGACATAAACTAGAGTTATAACCTGGTATGACAATATCGATCCAGTGGAACATAACCCAGTGGCGTCGCTACTGTTAGAACGTTGTGATTGACCATCGATAAAAGGCATGCATTTTAATTCTGAGTGATGACTCCCAATTCTGTTACAATTTTTGTTAACCATAGACTTAATTGCAGTGTACGGCAATTGCTTTAGGGGCGCTTTTGGTATTGTTCATGTACGAGCCTTCCGATTTCAGAACTCATGAATTTAACTGTGAATTGACTTAAGAAAATTACTAGTGTGAAAGCATTGTATACTCCATGGGTGAAGTTCGATATTAAGGACACAGCGATCTACAAAACATAGCTACATTTAGAGGTCAGTTATAGGATGTACAGTATACGTCAGGAATGTTATATGGTTTTACTAACAGAAATGCGGAGTTGCATTTTGGCCAAATACCATTCAATGACGCCATTTATCACCCATGCCTATTGTAGCCTTACAAAATATTGACTTGTGATGGTCTTAAAATCTGTTCGTTTATCAATCTACAACACATCGTTTTTCCTTTTATTTGAGTAGCATGAAAGAATCATACATGGTACACATTATGATGATGGAACAGCTGTATTGATGTCATAGGGCACCTGAGATCAATCATTTGAATTTCTTTTGTTCAGTGTACAGATTTTGAATTGACACTGTCTACTTCTTTTAAAATAAGTTAATAATTAGAACAACGTTGTGGAGATTTTTCAAGATAATTATTTTTCTTGGGTGATACTACAGACGCATCTTAAGAGAAACCACATCATTGACCTTTACTGACTTATTATAATGATGAGATATGTGTGGGAACATTTAGATAAATAAATGCTTATATTTATTTTTTTCTATGCTAAAACAGCTAAGACATCTTGAAATTTGAATATGGAATATATTATTTTGAGTTTATATAATGTATTTGAAATATCTTTTATTGACGAACGGTCCTTGTGCAATACGGGCCCTGCTGTATTGCTTACACTTTATATTGTTGTCTCGATATGTTGGTAATTCATGAGATAATGGACATTCTGCTTTGTTCTATTTTGTTGTACTTCTATTGTTCCTCTCAATAAGGTTGTTTATTCAGACCATTTTTTTCTTGATTACTGTTGAATACACATCATGTGAATGCTACTTAAAATATCCTAAATGCTCATTTTTGAGGGAAAACACATTAAACTTGCTACATTTACTTTCAATTCAATTCAATTTCAATTTATTTTCTAATAGATGTTCTTTTTTGTACTATCTTAACACCCCCACCCCCTATTTCTAGAAGAGTATACAATTTTCCTAATTCATCAAAAGCTTGTGGCCCACTTAACTCTAAACTACAACCATTAGACCTTAAGTATATTATTGTTAGTTTTACACACGGGATTTCTATGTCCCAACGGCGGGCATATTGAGATATGATCGTCTGTATGTCCGTCCGTCCCCACGGTTTATATTATCTAAAGAAAGCATTGGCATCAGAAAACACACAATAGAACATTATTATGTCTCATGTAATTATGTTATCATTTCTCATAAAGCGTTAGTACATATTTTAGCTTTAAGATATCAAACTTCGAACGTAAATATGACAAGTGCGTTCTGATCCTTCCTCGGCTATCTTAAATCGCTTAGAGCCATTTCTGCAAATACTGACTCATCCCTTGGTAATGAATAGTTGTCAAATGTGTCAATCAGTGACAGTGCAGCTTTCAAATAAACAATCAAGCTACGTTGTGTTTGGAGCTCTGATCACAAAGGGAGAACTTGCAACCACATACTTGATTAACAATTGTTTTAAATTGGACATTGTTTTTTATTAATGTTTCCAAGTGGGGAACAATGATTATCGGAAAAGAATCAGATAACATATACCAGTTAATGTATTTCGCTTGTAGAGTGCTACTTGTTCAACAAAGAGCTGTAAAAACAGATCATTGAGTTTGACAGCATTTCAATATGAAATCAATGTTAAAAAAAGAGTTTCGAAAAATATCAACACACTGTTTTCGTGGATTTTGGCAATCCTGTGGTGTAAACGCGTATAAGGACATGTTTTGCCCATTGTTTTTTGTTATTGTTCTTGGTGCAAAACATCTTGTTGGTGGTTTAATAGTGGACAACACGGTAAAAGTCAGCAGAGGACAAAGAGTATCATCATATACGTCAAGTATTCCCGCGGTCTCGCTTATAAAATGTGAATCAACGTGCTTCTTACGTAAACGGAATGGAATGTGCAACATTTGCGGATATGATAAAATATCAAAGACGTGTTTTATCAGTAATGATAACGAAGCCGACATCATTCTTACTTCTGACCACACAAAGGTGGTTCTAAAACCAATTGAACGTAAGTATCTTGACGTATGATTTGTTGATAGTTGCTCCGATATACGTTTAAATTTGGTTAATATCAAAGCCAAGGCAAGCGCGAGGTGAAGTACTCATGAACGGGTTTAAAACCCCATTAGGGTCCTGCTCCAGTGCGGTTGCCCCAACATCAGTGAATAAGTATATATTCAAGAAATTTAACACGCATATGAGGGTCGTATGACATTATATTGACTGGCAAGTCAGCCACCGAAAATGTATATGGACATGGGTCTTATAATGTCATATTCCCCGATGTGGTATGTAAATAGTTCTTATGTTATACCGAACATTTAATATTATCATTTAATATTTGAAAAGCGCTTAAGACGTTTTAACAAAATTAAAAATGTTTACTTGCGACAAATTCTCGCCGTTGTGAAATAGCAAGGCAGTTGTATGACGTCAGCGGTTAATATTATATTTTTGTCGTGGTACGGACCGGCCTAAAATATGATATGATTTCAAGTGTCTAGTTATGTCAATAATTAACTAGTGTAGTATTGTTCATAGTCTTAATATTGTGATTTCGCAAAGAAAAAATGTATCAGTTTAGTTCTATTGACATTTCAATCTGATAATTTAGGATAGGAAATGTCAAATGTATTAAAGTAGATTTGGCATAGGGTATTTGGCGGCAGGAAAATTACATCATAATTGCAGTATGTTGCATTCACATTAAAAATAACATCCGTCATTTATCTAATAACACTGCAAATTCAACTATATCAATTAAAATCAAAAAGCTATTTTAAATATATTTAATTGGTGAAATCGAAAAATAACCGATTGAGTGTGCGATTTACAGATAAAAGCTGAGATAAATATCATGTTACAAGTCATAAAAGTGTCTGCTTTTCAAATGTAAAAATGAATGTTTGAGAGCTCTGTTAGACATCAATAAAATACATTTGAAGATTAACTTTTATAATAAGTAGAATCATATTTGAACAGATATCTGTGAGAATGCAGAGTACCTGGTGAACGGAGTCAACCCTGTATCTGACGCCCAGCTTAGCGCTTCGTCAGTGTATGACCCGGGACATGCGGAAACAGGAGCCAGGCTCAATACTTCACCGAGCCTTACAACGGTTGGCGCCTGGTGTGCGGGGTACAATGATGCAAACCAATATATACAGGTAAAATATACACAAAAACTGAGAATTTCATTCATGGAAACAACCGACCAAAAGGTAATCGGTTTTGCAGTAGCAAATACGTTCACCGTTGAATAAATTGGACTCACTAACGCATACCTAATCGCATGCTTCCTGAACATACACAACAATTTCTTCAGATATTAGAGAACACCCATTTAAAATAATTTCGAATATTTCGAGATGGCTATATCCCATTCAATCCTAAAATGTAATTAAGGAAGGTTAAGCAACCAGCCATAAGACGATAAATAAAACGAAGAAAACAAAAACCAGTATATGTTGTCATGGCAATAAATGAAACAATGGTTTCACAAGTTGTAAGCTTTGTGCTTTCTATCCACTATCAGGTACAATTCAATGATGTTAGTCACGTGACAGGCGTGGCTATTCAAGGTCGACCAATCAACACCGACCCAGCCTTTCCTCACGTCGGCTGTTGCCTCCAGTATGTGACTTCATACAAGGTCCTCTATAGCTCTGACTGTGTAAACTTTATCACGGTCAAAGACAACAATGGAGTTGATATGGTATGTCATGATTTAGAGAACCTTTCATTTTGTTCCGTTTCGTTAGGATAATACATTAATCTGAAAGTGGTTGAATAAAACATAATTACCAATTCTTGTTTTCTGGTATTTCGTTTTTGTGCCGCTCACAAATCCTTAGTAGTTTGCCATTGTAATAATGTCACGTGATAAGAAATAATGTCGCTTACGTGATAAGAAATAATGTCGCTTACGTGATAAGAAATAATGTCGCTTACGGGATAAGAAATTGTGGTTAAGTAGGTATATTTATTTTTTATAACTAAATTTAAATGCATCTAATTAAACCAGGTATTTACCGGGAACACGGACCAGGACACTGTTGTGACATCGCTGTTGCCAAGTCAAGTTACCGCTCTTTGTGCAAGAGTCAACCCAATTTCGTATTTGGGGCACGTCAGCCTTAGATTCGACATTCTTGGATGTCCGATCTATAACTAAGGGATTTTGTTCGATTAGTCATTTGAAATAATGTTCAACATTGATGCCTTGTGACCCTTGTTTACCTTGAAAGTGTCTATTTAGGACAAGAATGTAAAATAAATCACCGAAAATACATATTCAGTTATGGCAGTATATAGTTTTATTCTTTATTACATCATCATCATCATCATCATCATCATCGTCGTCGTCGTCGTCGTCGTCATCGCCCTCATCATCATCATCATCATCATCATCATCATCATCATCATCATCATAATCATCATCATCATCATCGTGCACTCGTCATCCTCAACTGACATGTCCGCATACCGGGGATGTTCGCATGATTTCTTCTACTATGCATGATTTCTTCTACTTTCCGCAATATTTTCCTACTTTGCACGATTTCTTCTACTTTCCATAATATCTTCCTACTTTGCACGATTTGTTCTATTTCGTCTGATTTCATAATCTTTGCAAGATTTCCTAAACTTTGCATGATTTCTTTCGTCGTTGCATGATTTCTTTTTTTTGCATGATTTATTCCTACGTTGCATGATTTCATGTTATTTGCAACAAAAGATTAAATTGGTGTGGCCTTGGTACATTTCTCTTGTGAATTTTAATTATTTATGCAATAATACATTGGCAACTTACTTGCAGTTAAGAATAACAAATACACATTTAAACACTATAATTTATTAACACTGTTATCTAAAAACATACCAGCTGCTTCTACTGATGTACCGGCATACATCCGGGGTTGTTTTCGATGATAATTGGCCGAGGAGTTTTGAATGCGTTCGCGAATAGATTCTTCAATACAGGTTACTCTCCCACAAAGTAAGACCAAGTATGAAAAAAAGAAAAGAATTGATGCATAGCATCAAGTTGGTGCAATTAAATTAGAAGAAAAACGTGCATGTAGATAACCAAAAAAAGGTTATTATTTCAATGATAACATGTTAGGTATAGATAATTATGTTCGAAGGACATTATGGTTGATAATATTGTTACAATAGTTTAAGCCCGGAATTATAGATGTTCTGGTTTTCCCAAGCTAATCCTCCGGTACAAACATAGTTATTACAAAAATATACACACGTTACTTCGGAAACAAAAGATTGTTGGTCTGTTACATGAATTTCAATGGCATGAAATTCACCTTTTAATTGTACCGCCATGTTATGTGAATTCCGAGCTTTATATATTGTATTTGTTTTTTTGAACACATTTTACTCTTATGAGTAAATAGAACGTGGATAAAAAATACTAAACATTAAGAGGGAATTATCTGAAATTCATTCTTTCGGATGACATTTTCAAAACTAACAACTAAGCTTAATGTTATTTTTTCAAAACTCGCATCTTTTGCTGCTCGCAAACTGATATTACTGAGTATTAGGTTTAGAAACATAACGGATATTGTAATAGTACCATGTAACCTTCATCTATTTGGGGGAAAGGTTGTATTTAAAATCAAAAATTTCAACAAAAAACAATAATCAGGGCCGTTATCATTTAAGGTTTCATTATCAATTAAAGTGTATTTTCACATTTTATCGTGCAACGTGGAAAATATCGAAAGCATTCTTCTTCAATTTATGAACTGGTCCCTTAGCTGGAGTAATATCTTGAGTAATATCAAATATAGTCGGCTGAGCGCCGACTAAAGAAGGGCGCCTACTAATAACCACACCAGTTAATAAAAGGACGACCGGCCGTCAATAATCTTCAATGCTGGAATTTTAGTACTTTAAGTGACACTCAACTTCAAAATCAATATATATACATGTATAACAAGCAAAAAATTTCAGTGATAAACCTTTAACTACTTACTAAATAATGCATGAACATTTTATGAAAACTGAAAAAGAATGTAAACGTGTACTTAAAAGTAGAACACGAAGAAATATTAAATGATTGGTGAGTGGTATAAGAATTACTGTGATTAACTAATGTCTCATGAGGTAGAAATACGTATTATCTGCACCTTTCTTTCAAATTAAACGTGGTACCATTTATAACAACCATTGTTTTTGCCATTTATTCATCCTTTTTGGTAAATTGTATTAAATATGGTAAATCTTATTTGGGGGTAAGAGTACATCTTCAAATTTTCTTCGGTTATCGTTTCATTATTTATGCTACGATATGATTGTGTTAAACACCTTTTACATGAAATATACAAATAACATTCAGTACGTCTATGATGATATGTATATATAAATAAATATAGTAAACTTTCACGTGTCAGGTAAATAAAAAAACAAGAAATAAACACCAAACAAAAACACAGAATGAAACACGCACGCACGCACGCACGCACGCACGCACACACACACACACACACACACACACCACAAAAAAAACCTAGACAAAACAAAGAGTAATAATTGTTTGTTACTTAAATGGAAACGAGGATGTAGCATTCAAAACCAAATTATCAAATTCATATAAAAATCCTTAAAACAACTATGAAATGCTTCTGTTATAGAAAAACAGTAAGACATTCAATCATATATAGAATAAAGTGTTTTTGATAGTGAAGATGGCGTTGAAATTTCAAAACAGTGAAAAAAATCAATTTGATATTTTCTCTGTTTGAAACAGTGAAGTATTTTTTTTGTTCACAGATAAAACTCTATAAACCACCGGAAAGCATATAATAAAGAGTATTCTATATAGAGTAAAGTATTCTTCATTTTGTGTTCATAATTATACTCATCATACATCTTATTGCTGTTATGATACATTCGTATTAACTAGTTTGATAAGTGCATTGTACAATATTTTCAATAACTAGATTTCCTTCAACATCTTTATTTCTTCCTTAAAGTGACTCGACATAAGATGATACAATAGCACGACAAATGAAAATTGTCAAAAACTTAAATGCGTGTTGACATGTTTTGGTGACCTCAAGTTAAAAGCAATGAGCACAAAGAAACCAGAGAATCTGTCATGATTTCACATTCAGTTTACTGATTTGTTTATTTGACCATCGTCATGATGTAAAAGGTCGAAATTAGAATTGATTTTTTTTTTATCATTTACTGTTGTTTTTTTTCACATTTTTCTAGGTTTTTGTAAATAAAATGATAGTTTTTGAAAAAAACGTATAAATACTTTATATTGTTTCATAAGTATTTCCTGAGTTTTGACGACGGGTACTTTATTGTCTTTAGTTTTGCCAGTATTGACAAATCGTGTTATCGAAAGGTATATTTACTGGTTTGCCGTTTCTCTGATATGAAAGACCAGCAAAGTCTATAATGGTGAGGGTGCCGATGAGGTGGACTTCTTGTTTTGGAGAACACTTACATCGGGTTCGCAAAGCTGGTAGATGGATGCGATTCTTTAACATAATGCCTTCAATTTTTTATTGTTTGTTAAACGAACCGCCAAGATTGAATAATAATGTTCGTAGGAGGAGGAAATAAAATAAAAAATAAAATTTCAAAATCCTGTTTTATTTTTTGGTAGGAAATGAAACATTAGTGAATAAGAAACTTATTGAAAAAGTAATACTTGAAAAACCAAACAGGGTTGAATCTTACAACCAGTGCTATATTAAATAATAGGTTTCTTCCAATCACTGAACAATTACTGCCTGTTGTGTTCACAACACTAAATCTTAACATCAGTTCTACACTGTTCACAATCATAACACTGTTCACAATAATAACACTGTTTACAATCATAACACTGTTCACAATCATAACACTGTTCACAATCATAACACTGTTCACAATCATAACACTGTTCACAATCATAACACTGTTTACAATCATAACACTGTTCACAATCATAACACTGTTCACAATCATAACACTGTTCACAATCATAACACTGTTCACAATTATAACACTGTTCACAATCATAACACTGTTCACAATTATAACAATGTTCACAATTATAACACTGTTTACAATCATAACACTGTTCACAATCATAACACTGTTCACAATCATAACACTGTTCACAATCATAACACTGTTCACAATCATAACACTGTTTACAATCATAACACTGTTCACAATCATAACACTGTTCACAATCATAACACTGTTCACAATCATAACACTGTTTACAATCATAACACTGTTCACAATCATAACACTGTTCACAATTATAACACTGTTCACAATCATAACACTGTTTACAATCATAACACTGTTCACAATCATAACACTGTTCACAATCATAACACTGTTCACAATCATAACACTGTTCACAATCATAACACTGTTCACAATCATAACACTGTTAACAATCATAACACTGTTCATAATCATAACACTGTTCACAATCATAACACTGTTCACAATCATAACACTGTTCACAATTCAAACACAAGTAAGCTCAATTGATTGAGTCCCAAAATGACTTTCAAACACTTTCAGACCAAACCATGAGTCTGTCTGAATCCCATTAGGCCACTGTTTTTATTGTTCGTTTGGGATTTCCATTTTTTTTCTGAAATAGCGTTTTATGAGCGGCGGGTTTGTTAAACGAACAATCAAAAACAGTGGCCTAAAGTGGCATTTTTTCAACAGAATGCCAGTAACGTCTCAGTTTTAATGATTGCGGCATAATTAAGAACAAATTTTCTTTGTTTTCAATGCCTGCGTTAAACCTTTGATCCAGCTATAGGAAAACTTGACATTTATCATACGGCACCAAATAAATCGTCACACCAAATAAAGTAAAATGTATAAATGAGGATCGAGCGAAGTGATTAAAAGTAAAAATAAATGCGATGGTACTTTGTGACCGAAATTTTGTGTTTATTAAGATTGTATTGTATTTCAATGATTTTAATATTTCATTTAAAACCCCTTCAGCCTAGTCATTTCTCTGAATTACACGTGCCTTAATGCTCCTTGATGCTTCTTTTAGCTACTCAACGAGGGCAACGGAACTGCAATAGCGGGTATTGGCCGCGTTAAGATCATGACTCAAATGTGTGGTGCTTTTTTCCTTCCATACTCATGTACTGATTTCAATTCTTAAAATAAAAATGATTATAATAAAGTCGAAAAGAATTTTAGAATTTTACTTCGTACGCTGAATGTATCAGTCATCAAGTACTGTTGGGCTTTACTGAAAAATAAGATAAAAAAAATCAAAACTATCGAGGTTGTTTTCGATGGAATGCCGGTAAAAGTACGATACGAGAATTCGCAAACAAATTTTAAAACCAGTTGCAACTTTCACTTCAGCAGAATTGAACGGAACCTCTTTATTTATCGCTCATTATGCAGTTTAGCAATCTTAAAAATCGCTGTATCAGTTATATTTTAGTAAAGAAAATATTGGTAAGCATAATCGTTGAGGGCTGTGGAACACGGCTAGTTGAACCGGCCGCGGTTCGAAAATAAAAAGGATACTTCAGTGTATTATCGTATTTTATTTCACGAGTGTCATAGAAAAACATATTTTCATGTTCTGAAAGTTGATATTTTCACTCCTTATTTTGCAGTGAAAATATCAAATTGAGGTGTTATTTCACTTATAAAACTCCATATTTCATCAAAAAGCATGAAAGAAAGTATATTATTTTTGAGTGAGAAGAAATCCACTGAAGTGTGTATGAAAACAACAGCCAGCGAGAGAAGGCGTTCCAATACTTCCGGCAACAATGACCTTGACCTGATCACCTGCCTCAAGGTCAAGGATAGCCGGAACGGAACGGTGGTGCCAGAAATCCACGTTATTGTCCAGGAAGAGATAGCCGACCTGAACATTGTTTCTCGTGACATGTAGCCATATCTGAAAGAAATATTTAAAACAGAATAAAACCAAGTGTCAGTATTTGACCTCCATAGAACCAAACAGTAATTAATACAACATATACAAGATAAATTGATCTCCATATGCAATACATTGTTTGAACGAGTAAATGTCTTTTTCTACGCACGCACGCACGAACGCACTGACGCACGTTATTGCACATACACACGCACGCACGCACGCTAGCACACACACACACACGCACACACACACATAAATCCTTTTTTTAATCTCTCTCTCTCTCTCTCTCTCTCTCTCTCTCTCTCTCTCTCTCTCTCTCTCCCTGTCATACAGAATCTCAAATTAGGATTATAAGTACTGGCTTACCAATTTAATATATTTTTATAATTTTACCACAATGTTTCAAATCAATTTCGTGTAATTAATTGTCACATTGTAAACATGCTGCATACGAAAGAGAATACATAATAAAAGAGTAAAAGAGGAACATATTTCCAATAGAAACACGAGTAGATTGAACCGATTACATGATTGCCGCTCCCAGGCTTTGATGAGGCAACAAGATGGAAGACGTAGATACCGACACTGTTAGCAACGAACACGCCATTGCTAGGGTTATAACGACCGCCATTGTTGAGAATGGGGCGATCAAAAACTACCGTTGCCCCTTTGGTGAATGTCATCAAATCGGTAGATAACTCTGCCATAAATGCAACTGAAACTATTGAGTGTTCTCTTTACATATGGATTCTTTTCTCGTTCACCATGGTTATTGGTTATGATACTATGCGAACCACACACCAAGGTTCAATCGCCCCGATTCTGAGTTCAAACAGCGAAAATTAGGTCTGTCAACCACGTCGATTTTAGTGAATTTAAAAATAGTGTCCGTATGTATTTGTACTAATCACGTGACTTCAACATGCTAAATATAACACTTTAAACTGGGAAACCATTACGCACAATTTCAAAACGAGTAAAACTCAGCTGAGACAGCGACTAAATATTCTTTTTATCATCTAAAATGATGAATTATCTGCCTCATACTATTTCGTATTGATAATTCTAGGCTTGTTTTGAGGAAATACTTAATTTGTCGATTTTGGAACTATCTGGTGTCTAGTCCCTTTAAGAGCAGCCTTTTGAACAAATGTAGTCTTTGACAACTCTGTTGTGATGCTATAGCTTTAGGCCTAAGCGCACAAATATGGACAACTTTCAGGGGCGTAGCCAGCGTTATGCACTTACGCATGTGCGTAACATCAATTTAAAAAATGAAAGGTCGAGGGCTAAACTAAAAATTGATATCAGAATAAAAGGAAGAGCTGCCAAAGTAAACATTGCTTCTATGTGATAGATAGCTTTCTGAGTCGAAATCAATCACTTGGTAACTACAAAGTCGGCGGCCTCGAACAAATTATTCCCTCCAAATACACCTCAGAGCTCGACATGTTCGTTCCATTTTCCATTGTTTTCAACTGGGTAGACCCCCCGAACCCCCAACCGGCAACAGAGATATTACCCATTCCACACCCTTCCCCCCTTTCGTACGTAACATACGATAAAGCCTGGCTACACCTCTGACTATGGAATACACGATAACCGCAATCAATAACGTAACAACAACAAAGGGTATCCAATGAGGCACAGTATTCAAAATCAGTGTTCTTATGAGATTTATTTAAACCCAAACAAACATATAGGGAAATTAATAACACTCATTTACAACATATTCGCCCTACCTCTGCTTTCCAATTGCTGTTTAACCGCTTCGATCTCCACTTCCAAGTCATGAAGTTTCTTTAACACTTTATAATCGTAATCAAACCTTGAGAGACATGTTCCAGGTTCTTGCGAGAGTGTGAATTGGAAAAGAAAATACAGATATAGATACACGCTTAGCATCATTGCTTAGGCTTGAATCCTTGTTTATACAGCTAACTATCAAGAATGTTAAATATTGAAGTTGTTATTGTACGAAATCCCCGGCCTAATATCATACTGTTTAATTTGTTAATTATTTCCACTATCTTAATTGCTTTTGTTTCAGTTTTATCCACTATCTTGATTAGGATAACCAACCATACAAATAACCCGTTCTGCAATCATAATTAATGAGTCAAAGCAAAATGACGACACACACACGTTCACAGACACTCACCGACACACACACGTCCACAGATAATCACCGACATACACACGTCCAAAGACACTCACCGACATACACAGGTCCACAGATAATCACCGACATACACACGTCCAAAGACACTCACCGACATACACAGGTCCACAGACACTCACCGACACACACACGTTCACAGATAATCACCGACACACACACGTCCACAGACACTCACCGACACACACACGTCCACAGATACTCACCGACACACACACGTCCACAGATACTCACCGACATACACACGTTCACACACACTCACCAACATGCACGTCCACTGACACTCACCGACACACACACGTTCACAGACACTCACCGACATACACGCGTCCAAAGACACTCACCGACACACACACGTCCACAGATACTCACCGACACACACACGTCCACAGATACTCACCGATATACACACGTCCACTGACACTCACCGACACACACACGTTCACAGACACTCACCGACATACACACGTCCAAAGACACTCACCAACACACACACGTCCACAGATACTCACCAACACACACACGTCCACAGATACTCACCAACACACACACGTCCACAGACACTCACCAACACACACACGTCCACAGATACTCACCGACATACACACGTCCACAGATACTCACCAACACACACACGTCCACAGATACTCACCAACACACACACGTCCACAGACACTCACCAACATACACACGTCCACAGATACTCACCGACATACACACGTCCAAAGACACTTACCAACACACGTTCATAGACACTCACCGACATACAGACGTCCAAAGACACTCACCAACACACGTTCATAGACACTCACCGACATACACACGTCCAAAGACACTCACCGACATACACACGTCCAAAGACACTCACCAACACACGTTCATAGACACTCACCGGCATACACATATTCACAGACACTCACAAACATGCACGTCCACCGACACTCACCGACATACACACGTCCACAGACACTCACCGACACACACGTCCACAGACACTCACCGACACACACACGTCCAAAGACACTCACCAACACACGTTCATAGACACTCACCGACATACACACGTCCAAAGACACTCACCAACACACGTTCACAGATACTCACCGACATACACACGTTCACAGACACTCACAAACATGCACGTCCACCGACACTCACCGACATACGTTCACAGACACTCACCGACATACACACGTTCACAGACACTCACCGACACACACACGTTCACAGACACTCACCGACACACACACGTTCACAGACACTCACCGACATACACACGTTCACAGACACTCACCGACACACGTTCACAGACACTCACCGACACACACAGGTCCACAGACACTCACCGACACACGTCCACAGACACTCACCGACACACACACGTTCACAGACACTCACCGACATACACACGTTCACAGACACTCACCGACACAAGTTCAGAGACACTCACCGACACACACACGTTCACAGACACTCACCGACACACACACGTCTACAGACACTCACCGACATAAACACATTCACAGACACTCACCGACATACACGTCCGCAGACACTCACCGACACATATACGTCCACTGAAATTTACCGACACACACACGTCCACAGACATTTACCGACATATACACGTCCAAAGACACTCACCGACATACACCCGTCCACAGACACTCATCGACATACACACGTCCATAGACACTCACCGACACATGTTCACAGACACTCACCGACACACACCCGTCCACAGACACTCATCGACATACACACGTCCACAGACACTCACCGACACATGTTCACAGACGCTCACCGACACACATACGTCCACAGACACTCACCGACACACATACGTCCACAGACACTCACCAACACACGTCCACAGACACTCACCGACACACACAGGTCCACAGACACTCACCGACATACACACGTCCACAGATACATACCGACACACACAAGTCCACAGACACTCACCGACACACACACGTCCACAGACACTCACCGACACACGCACGTTCACAGACACTCACCGACACAATACGTCCAAAGACACTCACCGACACACACACGTTCAGAGACACTCACCGACACACACACGTCCAAAGACACTCACCGACACACACACGTTCACAGACACTCACCGACACACGCACGTTCACAGACACTCACCGACACAATACGTCCAAAGACACTCACCGACACACACACGTTCAGAGACACTCACCGACACACACACGTTCACAGACACTCACCGACACACACACGTTCACAGACACTCACAAACATGCACGTTCACAGACTTTCACCGACACAAAAACGTTCACAGACACTTACCAACATACACGTCCACAGACATTCCCCGACATACACACGTTCACAGACACTCACCAACATACACGTCCACAGACACTAACCGACATACACACATTCACAGACACTCACCAACAAGCACATCCACGGACACTCACCGACACACAAACGTCCACTGACACTCACCGACATACACGTCCACTGACACTCACCGACACACACATCCACAGACACTCACCGACACACACATCCACAGACACTCACCGACACACAGACTTCCACAGACACTCACCGACACGCACACTTTCACAGACACTCACCAACATAAACACGTTCACAGACACTCACCAACAAGCACATCCACGGACACTCACCGACACACAAACGTCCACTGACACTCACCGACATACACGTCCACTGACACTCACCGACATACACGTCCACTGACACTCACCGACACACACATCCACAGACACTCACCGACACACACATCCACAGACACTCATCGACACACAGACTTCCACAGACACTCACCGACACGCACACTTTCACAGACACTCACCTACATAAACACGTTCACAGACACTCACCGACATACACGTCCACAGACACTCACCGACACACACCAATTCACCGACATACACACGTCCACTGAAACTTATCGACACACACACATCCACAGACACTCACCGACACACGTTCACAGACACTTTCCGACATACTCACGCCCACAGACACTCACCGACATACTCACGCCCACAGACACTCACCGACACACACACGTCCACAGACACTCACCGACACACACACGTCCACAGACACTCACCAACACAAACAGGTCAACAGACACTCACCGACATACACACGTTCACAGATACTCACCAACACACACGTCCACAGACACTCACCGACACACACACGCTCACAGACACTCACCGACATGCACCTCCATAGACACTCATCGACATTCACACGTCCACAGACACTCACCGACATACAGGTCCACAGACACTAACCGACACACACACGTCCACAGACAATCACCGACACACACAGGTTCACAGACACTCATCGACACACACACATCCACAGACATTTACCGACACGCACGTCCACAGACACTCACCGACACACAAACGTCCACAGACACTCACTGACATACACAGGTCCACAGACACTCACCGACATGCACGTCCACAGACACTCACGGACATACACACGTCCACAGATACTCACCGACATACACGTCCACAGACACTCACCGACATACACACATCCACAGACACTCACCGACATACACAGGTCCACAGACACTCACCGACATACACGTCCACAGACACTCACCGACATACACACGTCCATAGACACTCACCGACACACACTTGTCCACAGACACTCACCGACACACACACGTACACAGAAACTCACCGACACAACGACATACACACGTCCACAAACACCCACCGACATGCACCTCCACAGAAACTCACCGACATACACACGTTCACAGACACTCACCGACATACACGTTCACAGACACTCACCAACATGCACGTCCACAGACACTCACCAACATGCACGTCCATAGACACTCTCCGACATACACACGTCCACAGACAATCACCAACATGCACGTCCACAGACACTCACCGACACACACAGGTCCACAGACACTCACCGACATACACACGTTCACAGACAATCACCAACATGCACGTCCACAGACACTCACCGACACACGCAGGTCCACAGACAATCACCAACATGCACGTCCACAGACACTCACCGACACACACAGGTCCAAAGACAATCACCGACATGCACGTCCACAGACACTCACCAACATGCACGTCCACAGACACTCACCGACACACACAGGTCCACAGACACTCTCCGACATACACACGTCCACAGACAATCACCAACATGCACGTCCACAGACACTCACCGACACACACAGGTCCACAGACAATCACCGACATGCACGTCCACAGACACTCACCAACATGCACGTCCACAGACACTCTCCGACATACACACGTCCACAGACAATCACCAACATGCACGTCCACAGACACTCACCGACACACACACGTCCACAGACAATCACCAACATGCACGTCCACAGACACTCACCGACATACACACGTCCACAGACAATCACCAACATGCACGTCCACAGATACTCACCGACACACACACGTTCACAGACACTCACCGACACACACACGTTCACAGACACTCACCAACATACATGTCCAAAGACACTCACCGACACACATACACGTTCACAGACACTCACCAACATACACGTCCACAGACACTCACCGACATACACACGTCCACAGACACTCACCAACATACATGTCCAAAGACACTCACCGACACACATACACGTTCACAGACACTCACCAACATACACGTCCACAGACACTCACCGACACACACAGGTCCACAGACACTCACCGACAAACACACGTCCACAGACACTCAGCAATATGCACGTCCACAGACACTCACCGACATACACACGTTCACTGGCACACACCAACATGCACGTCCACAGACACTCACCAACATACACGTCCACAGACACTCACCGACACACACCAATTCACAGACACTCACCGACATACACGTCCATAGACACTCACCGACATACACGTCCACAGACACTCACCGACACACACCAATTCACAGACACTCACCGACATACACGTCCACAGACACTCACCGACATACACGTCCACAGACAATCACCGACATACACGTCCACAGACACTCACAAACATACACGTCCACTGACACTCACCGACATACACGTCCACAGACACTCACCGACATACACGTCCATAGACACTCACCGACACACACCAATTCACAGACACTCACCGACATACACGTCCACAGACACTCACCGACATACACGTCCACAGACACTCACCGACATACACGTCCACTGACACTCACCGACATACACGTCCACAGACACTCACCGACATACAGGTCCATAGACACTCACCGACACACACCAATTCACAGACACTCACCGACATACACGTCCACAGACACTCACCGACATACACGTCCACAGACACTCACCGACATACACGTCCACTGACACTCACCGACATACACGTCCACAGACACTCACCGACATACACGTCCACAGACACTCACCGATATACACGTCCACAGACACTCACCGACATACACGTCCACAGACACTCACCGACATACACGTCCATAGACACTCACCGACATACACAGGTCCACAGCCACTCACCGACTTACACACGTCCACAGACACTCACCGACATACACACGTCCACAGACACTCACCGACATACACAGGTCCACAGCCACTCACCGACATACACACGTCCACAGACACTCACCGAGACACACAGGTCCACAGACACTCACCGACATACACACGTCTTCAGACACTCACCGACACACACACGTCCACAGACAGTCACCGACATACACACGTCCACAGACACTCACCGACATACACACATTCACAGACACTCACCAACAAGCACATCCACGGACACTCACCGACACACACACGTCCACAGACACTCACCGACATACACGTCCACTGACACTCACCGACACACACATCCACAGACACTCACCGACATACACATCCACAGACACTCACCGACATACACATCCACAGACACTCACCGACATACACGTCCACGGACACTCACCGACACACACATCCACAGACACTCACCGACATACACGTCCACTGACACTCACCGACACACATACGTCCACTCAAACTTACCAACACACACACGTCCACAGACACTCACCGACATACGTTCACAGACACTTTCCGACATACACTTCCACAGACACTCACCGACATACACACACCCACAGACCCTCACCGACACACACACGTCCACAGACACTCACCGACACAAACAGGTCAACAGACACTCACCGACATTCACACGTTCACAGATACTCACCAACACACACGTCCACAGACACTCACCGACACACACACGTTCACAGACACTCACCGACATGCACCTCCATAGACACTAATAGACATTCACACGTCCACAGATACTCACCGACATACAGGTCCACAGACACTCACCGAAATACACACGTCCACAGACACTCACCGACACACACACGTCCACAGACAATCACCGACATGCACGTCCACAGACACTCACCGACATACACACGTCCACAGACACTCACCGACATACACGTCCACAGACACTCACCGACATACACACATCCACAGACACTCACCGACACACACATGTCCTCAGACACTCACCGACACACACACGTACACAGACACTCACCGACAAAACGACAAACACACGTCCACAGACACCCAGCGACATGCACCTCCACAGACACTCAAAGACATACACACGTTCACAGACACTCACAAACATGCACGTCCACAGACACTCACCGACATAAACACGTCCACAGACACGCACCGACACACACGTTCACAGACACTCACCAACATCCACGTCCACAGACACTCACCAACATGCACGTCCACAGACACTCTCCGACATACACACGTCCACAGACAATCACCAACATGCACGTCCACAGACACTTACCGACACACACAGTTCCACAGACACTCACCGGCACACACATGTCCACAGACACTCACCAACACACGTTCATAGACACTCACCGACACACACACGTTCACAGACACTCACCGACATACACACCACCAAAGACACTCACCAACACACGTTCATAGACACTCATCGACACACACACGTCCACAGACACTCACCGGCACATACACACGTCCACAGACACTCACGGACACACACACAGGTCCACTGACACTCACCGGCACACACACGTTCACAGACACTCACGGACACACACACACGTCCACTGACACTCACCGACACACACACGTTCATAGACACTCACCGGCACACACACAGGTCCACAGACACTCACCGGCACACACACACGTCCACTGACACTCACCGGCACACACACGTTCATAGACACTCACCGACATACACACGTTCATAGACACTCACCGGCACACACACGTTCATAGACACTCACCGACACACACACGTTCACAGACACTCACGGACACACACACACAGGTCCACTGACACTCACCGGCACACACACGTTCATAGACACTCACCGGCACACACACACGTCCACAGACACTCACGGACACACACACAGGTCCACTGACACTCACCGGCACACACACGTTCACAGACACTCACGGACACACACACACGTCCACTGACACTCACCGACACACACACGTTCATAGACACTCACCGGCACACACACAGGTCCACTGACACTCACCGGCACACACACAGGTCCACTGACACTCACCGGCACACACACGTTCATAGACACTCACCGGCACACACACGTTCATAGACACTCACCGACACACACACAGGTCCACAGACACTCACCGGCACACACACACGTCCACTGACACTCACCGGCACACACACACGTCCACTGACACTCACCGGCACACACACAGGTCCACAGACACTCACCGACACACACACAGGTCCACAGACACTCACCGGCACACACACACGTCCACAGACACTCACCGGCACACACACACGTCCACTGACACTCACCGGCACACACACGTTCATAGACACTCACCGGCACACACACAGGTCCACTGACACTCACCGGCACACACACAGGTCCACTGACACTCACCGGCACACACACGTTCATAGACACTCACCGGCACACACACGTTCATAGACACTCACCGGCACACACACGGTCACAGACACTCACCGACATACACGCGTTCACTGACACTCACCGGCACACACACGTTCATAGACACTCACCGACACACACACGTTCATAGACACTCACCGACACACACACAGGTCCACAGACACTCACCGGCACACACACACACGTCCACTGACACTCACCGGCACACACACAGGTCCACTGACACTCACCGGCACACACACGTTCATAGACACTCACCGGCACACACACGTTCATAGACACTCACCGGAACACACACGTTCATAGACACTCACCGGCACACACACAGGTCCACTGACACTCACCGGCACACACACAGGTCCACTGACACTCACCGGCACACACACGTTCATAGACACTCACCGGCACACACACGTTCATAGACACTCACCGGCACACACACGGTCACAGACACTCACCGGCACACACACGTTCATAGACACTCACCGGCACACACACCTTCACAGACACTCACCGGCACACACACAGGTCCACTGACACTCACCGACACATACACGTCCACAGACACTCACCGGCACACACACGTTCATAGACACTCACCGGCACACACACGTTCATAGACACTCACCGGCACACACACGTTCACAGACACTCACCGGCACACACACAGGTCCACTGACACTCACCGACACATACACGTCCACAGACACTCACCGACACACACACGTTCATAGACACTCACCGGCACACACACGTTCATAGACACTCACCGGCACACACACGTTCACAGACACTCACCGGCACACACACAGGTCCACTGACACTCACCGACACACACACGTCCACAGACACTCACCGGCACACACACGTTCATAGACACTCACCGGCACACACACAGGTCCACAGACACTCACCGGCACACACACGTCCACTGACACTCACCGACACACACACGTTCATAGACACTCACCGGCACACACACGTTCATAGACACTCACCGACACACACACGTTCATAGACACTCACCGACACACACACGTTCATAGACACTCACCGGCACACACACGTTCATAGACACTCACCGGCACACACACAGGTCCACAGACACTCACCGGCACACACACGTCCACTGACACTCACCGACACACACACGTTCATAGACACTCACCGGCACACACACACGTTCACAGACACTCACCGACACACACACGTTCACAGACACTCACCGGCACACACACGTCCACTGACACTCACCGACACACACACGTTCATAGACACTCACCGGCACACACACGTTCACAGACACTCACCGACACACACACGTTCATAGACACTCACCGGCACACACACGTTCACAGACACTCACCGGCACACACACGTTCACAGACACTCACCAACACACACACGTTCATAGACACTCACCGGCACACACACACGTCCACTGACACTCACCGGCACACACACAGGTCCACAGACACTCACCGGCACACACACGTCCACAGACACTCACCGGCACACACACGTTCATAGACACTCACCGGCACACACACAGGTCCACTGACACTCACCGGCACACACACGTTCATAGACACTCACCGGCACACACACGTCCACAGACACTCACCGACATACACACGTTCATAGACACTCACCGGCACACACACAGGTCCACTGACACTCACCGGCACACACACGTTCATAGACCCTCACCGACACACGTCCATAGACACTCACCGGCACACACACACGTCCACTGACACTCACCGACACACGTCCACAGACACTCACCGACACACGTCCACAGACACTCACCGGCACACACACACGTCCACAGACACTCACCGACACACGTCCATAGACACTCACCGGCACACACACACGTCCACTGACACTCACCGACACACGTCCACAGACACTCACCGACACACGTCCACAGACACTCACCGACACACACACGTTCATAGACACTCACCGGCACACACACAGGTCCACTGACACTCACCGGCACACACACGTTCATAGACACTCACCGGCACACACACACGTCCACTGACACTCACCGACACACACACGTTCATAGACACTCACCGGCACACACACAGGTCCACAGACTCTCACCGGCACACACACACGTCCACTGACACTCACCGGCACACACACGTTCATAGACACTCACCGGCACACACACAGGTCCACTGACACTCACCGACACACACACGTTCATAGACACTCACCGACACACACACAGGTCCACAGACTCTCACCGGCACACACACAGGTCCACTGACACTCACCGGCACACACACGTTCATAGACACTCACCGACACACACACAGGTCCACAGACACTCACCGGCACACACACGTTCATAGACACTCACCGGCACACACACAGGTCCACAGACACTCACCGGCACACACACGTCCACTGACACTCACCGGCACAGACACGTTCATAGACACTCACCGGCACACGTCCACAGACACTCACCGGCACACACACAGGTCCACTGACACTCACCGGCATACACACGTTCATAGACACTCACCGACACACACACAGGTCCACAGACACTCACCGGCACACTCACAGGTCCACAGACACTCTCCGGCACACACACACGTCCACTGACACTCACCGACACACGTCCACAGACACTCACCGGCACACACACACGTCCACTGACACTCACCGGCATACACACGTTCATAGACACTCACCGACACACACACAGGTCCACAGACACTCACCGGCACACACACAGGTCCACAGACACTCACCGGCACACCCACGTTCATAGACACTCACCGACACACACACAGGTCCACAGACACTCACCGGCACACACACGTTCATAGACACTCACCGGCACACACACAGGTCCACAGACACTCACCGACACACACACGTCCACTGACACTCACCGGCACACACACGTCCACTGACACTCACCGGCACACACACGTTCATAGACACTCACCGGCACACACACGTTCATAGACACTCACCGGCACACACACGTTCATAGACACTCACCGACACACACACGTTCATAGACACTCACCGACACACACACGTCCACTGACACTCACCGGCACACAAACGTTCATAGACACTCACCGGCACACACACGTTCATAGACACTCACCGGCACACACTCGTCCACTGACACTCACCGGCACACACACGTTCATAGACACTCACCGGCACACACACGTTCATAGACACTCACCGACACACACACGTTCATAGACACTCACCGGCACACACACGTCCACAGACACTCACCGACACACACACGTTCATAGACACTCACCGGCACACACACAGGTCCACTGACACTCACCGACATACACACAGGTCCACTGACACTCACCGGCACACACACAGGTTCACAGACACTCACCGACACACACACAGGTCCACTGACACTCACCGACACACACACAGGTCCACTGACACTCACCGGCACACACACGTTCATAGACACTCACCGGCACACACACGTTCATAGACACTCACCGACACACACACGTTCATAGACACTCACCGGCACACACACGTCCACAGACACTCACCGACACACACACGTTCATAGACACTCACCGGCACACACACAGGTTCACAGACACTCACCGACACACACACAGGTCCACTGACACTCACCGGCACACACACGTTCATAGACACTCACCGACACACACACGTTCATAGACACTCACCGGCACACACACGTTCATAGACACTCACCGACACACACACGTTCATAGACACTCACCGGCACACACACGTTCATAGACACTCACCGGCACACACAAAGGTCCACAGACACTCACCGGCACACACACACGTTCACAGACACTCACCGGCACACACACGTTCATAGACACTCACCGGCACACACACAGGTCCACAGACACTCAACGGCACACACACGTCCACAGACACTCAACGGCACACACACGTTCATAGACACTCACCGGCACACACACGTTCATAGACACTCACCGGCACACACACGTTCACACACACTCACCGACACACACACGTTCATAGACACTCACCGGCACACACACGTTCACAGACACTCACCGGCACACACACAGGTCCACAGACACTCACCGGCACACACACACGTTCACAGACACTCACCGGCACACACTCGTTCACAGACACTCACCGACACACACACGTCCACAGACACTCATCGACACACACACGTCCACTGACACTCACCGGCACATACACGTTCATAGACACTCACCGACATACACACGTTCATAGACACTCACCGGCACACACACGTTCATAGACACTCACCGGCACACACACGTCCACTGACACTCACCGGCACATACACGTCCACAGACACTCACCGACATACACACGTTCATAGACACTCACCGGCACACACACGTCCACTGACACTCACCGGCACATACACGTTCACAGACACTCACCGACATACACACGTTCATAGACACTCACCGGCACACACACACGTCCACAGACACTCACCGACATACACACGTTCATAGACACTCACCGTCACATACACGTTCACAGACACTCACCGACACACACAGGTTCATAGACACTCACCGGCACACACACACGTCCACAGACACTCACCGACATACACACGTTCATAGACACTCACCGGCACATACACGTTCACAGACACTCACCGACATACACACGTTCATAGACACTCACCGGCACACACACACGTCCACAGACACTCACCGACATACACACGTTCATAGACACTCACCGGCACATACACGTTCACAGACACTCACCGACACACACACGTTCATAGACACTCACCGGCACACACACGTCCACTGACACTCACCGGCACATACACGTCCACAGACACTCACCGACATACACACGTTCACAGACACTCACCGACACACACACGTTCACAGACACTCACCGACATACACGTCCATAGACACTCACCGAGACACACAGGTCCACAGACACTCACCGACACACACACGTCCACTGACACTCACCAACATACACGTCCATAGACACTCACCGACACACACACGTCCACAGACACTCACCGACACACACACGTCCATAGACACTCACCGACATACACGTCCATAGACCCTCACCGACACACACACGTTCACAGACACTCACCGACATACAAGTCCACAGACACTCAAAGACATACACACGTTCACAGACACTCACCGACATACACACGTTCATAGACACTCACCGACACACACGTTCACAGACACTCACCGACACACACACGTTCACAGACACTTTCCGACACACACAGGTCCACTGACACTCACCGACAAACACACGTTCACAGACACTCACCGACACACACACGTTCACAGATACTCACCG
Organism: Mya arenaria; assembly: GCF_026914265.1. Lineage (NCBI taxonomy): Eukaryota > Metazoa > Mollusca > Bivalvia > Myida > Myidae > Mya > Mya arenaria. The sequence goes on along the minus strand of NC_069138.1, from coordinate 4,845,478 downwards.
ACACACACACGTCCACTGACACTCACCGACACACACACGTCCACAGACACTCACCGACACACACAGGTCCACTGAAACTCACCGGCACACACACGTCCACAGACACTCACCGACACACACACGTTCACAGACACTCACCGGCACACACAGGTCCACTGACACTCACCGACACACACAGGTTCACTGACACTCACCGACACACACAGGTCCACTGACACTCACCGACACACACAGGTCCACTGACACTCACCGACACACACAGGTCCACTGACACTCACCGGCACACACACGTCCACAGACACTCACCGACACACACAGGTCCACTGACACTCACCGACACACACACGTTCACAGACACTCACCGACACACACAGGTCCACTGACACTCACCGACACACACACGTTCACAGACACTCACCGACACACACAGGTCCACTGACACTCACCGGCACACACACGTCCACAGACACTCACCGACACACACACGTCCACAGACACTCACCGACACACACACGTTCACAGACACTCGCCGACACACACAGGTCCACAGACACTCACCGACATATGTTCACAGACACTCACCGGCACACACACGTCCACAGACACTCACCGACACACACACGTCCACAGACACTCACCGACACACACAGGTCCACAGACACTCACCGACACACACACGTTCACAGACACTCACCGACATACACACGTTCACAGACACTCACCGACACACACAGGTCCACAGACACTCACCGACACACACAGGTCCACAGACACTCACCGACATACGCACGTTCACAGACACTCACCGGCACACACACGTCCACAGACACTCACCAACACACGTTCACAGACACTCACCGACACACTCAGGTCCACAGACACTCACCAACACACACACGTTCACAGACACTCACCGACATACACACGTCCACAGACACTCACCAACACACGTTCATAGACACTCACCGACATACACACGTCCAAAGACACTCACCAACATACACGTCCACAGACACTCACCGACACACACAGGTCCACAGACACTCACCAACATACACGTCCACAGACACTCACCGACATACACACGTCCACAGACACTCAGCAACATGCACGTCCACAGACACTCACCGACATACACACGTTCACAGACACACACCAACTTGCACGTCCACAGACACTCACCAACATACACGTCCACAGACACTCACCGACACACAACAATTCACAGACACTCACCGACATACACGTCCACAGACACTCACCGACATACACGTCCATAGACACTCACCGAGACACACAGGTACACAGCCACTCACCGACATACACTCGTCCACAGACACTCACCGACATACACACGTCCACAGACACTCACCGACATACACAGGTCCACAGACACTCACCAGCATGCACGTCCACAGACACTCACCGACACACACACGTCCACAGACACTCACCGACACACACACGTCCACAGACAGTCACCGACACACACAGGTCCGCAGACACTCACCGACACACACACGTCCACAGACACTCACCGACATACACACGTTCACAGACACTCACCAACATGCACGTCCACAGACACTCACCGACATACACGTCCACAGACACTCACCGGCACACACACGTCCACGAACACTCACCAACATGCACGTCCACAGACTCTCACCGACATACAAAGGTCCACAGACACTCACCGACATACACACGTTCACAGACACTCACCAACATGCACGTCCACAGATATTCACCGATATACACACGTCCACAGACACTCACCGACATACACAAGTCCAGAGACACTCACCGACACACAGACGTCCACTGACACTCACCGACATACACGTCCACAGACACTCACCGACATACACAGGTCCACAGACACTCATCGACACACACACGTCCACAGACACTCACCGACATGCACGTCCACAGATACTCACCGACATACACAAGTCCACAGACACTCACCGACATACACACGTCCACAGACACTCACCGACATACACACGTCCACAGACACTCACCGACATACACAGGTCCACAGACACTCACCGACATACACACGTCCACAGACACTCACCGACATGCACGTCCACAGATACTCACCGACATACACAAGTCCACTGACACTCACCGACACACACACGTCCACTGACACTCACTGACACACATACTTCCACTGACACTCACCGACACACATACTTCCACTGACACTCACTGACACACATACTTCCACTGACACTCACCGACACACATACGTCCACTGACACTCACCGACATACACACATCCTCAGACACTCATCGACATACACACGTCCATTGACACTCACCGACACACACGTTGACTGACACTCACCGACACACACGTCCACAGACACACACCAACACACACGTCCATTGATACTCACCGACACACGCGTCCACACTCACCGACACACATACGTCCACAGGCACTCGCCGACATACACGTCCACAGACACACTGACACACAAACGTCCACAGACACTCACCGACACATACGTCCACAGACACACACCGACACATAAATATACACAGATCCATTCATTTAATCTTACATTTTGTTTTAAATATATTTGATCGATCTTTACTCGAACAATTACTCGGAACTCGCATGATTCGCTATTATAAAATCGTGCCTCATTATACAGTGTAATATTCATAACTAAGATAAGTTTGCACTAGCGAATCTAGGGGGCGCACCAGGCGAGCCTCTCCACCATCAGGTTTCAAGTAAGAATTTCATGTCAGTAATACTATGCATACATTAAACCAAAGTGCACCATCACAGAGTACAAACATACCAAAAGATGCACTTAGTCCATGGTAAGACCTTCGCCTACTGTTTGAGAATGAATAAATGAACGAAAACAAATATATATCTCTCAAATATAAAACAATGTTTCAGAAAAAAAATTATAAAAAGTTCTATAACATGCCATCACGGAAGTTAGTAATTATTGGGTCCCGTCTCCCGGCCTTTTAACAGATAAATTTTATGTCACATGGTTTTGTTTACTTCCTGTTATTTATAAACACGTGTGTTGACAAGATTGCACTAAACAAAAGCAAATTTACATACTTAATTAAAAGTCGTATACCATTACCGAAGTGTTTGTAGATATTTTCTTGATTACGTTTTTAAAAGTGTTAAACACATAAATTTAACTACTAGATTAAACATTAGATAGACATGAGAGTCATGTACTAAATCTGCACTTAATGATCATGTGAGTGATTTATAACAATAGTGTACCAATGACGAGATAGAAGTGGTAATAATATTAAACCAAAGGAAATTAAAATGTTTATTAACTTTTATTTAAAATAGTTTTTTTTTTTTACATTCTTTCAAAAAGTAAGAAGTACCAGATGCCGTTTTAGGTATATAATTCCCCATGTATTTTCTGTCACTGTATGCCAACGATTCTATTTATAGAATATGAAATATATCTATTTCTCCTTCGTTTGATTGCCGTATAATCAACACAGGTTTTATCCCAATGACCTTTATCTATACATATTAGTTTTCAAACATTGTATTCATCTAATTCATTCATGTTATTGCAGTGGATATATATACTGCACATTTACAAATAACAAATTTTATAAATAGACAGTTAAGAATATATTAGATACTCATAGTTTCCAATTTATATAATGTTTTACGAAAGTTGAATAGTGTAAATGTAACTTTTTTTAACTCAGTTATTTTTTAAGCACATTTATATTGTATTTTTATGTTTATTTGCATTTTTTTGGTTTATTGCTCTGAAAATATATACAGAATGATGTTCATGTTGACAGCCAATAAGTAAAATTTAAGGCGTGAAATAGATATTTCACAGTTAAAATAGTGTTTTATCATGGAATAATTTGTTAAACAAAGTTATCGATAAATTAAAAACCTGAACTTCCTGAGTGCGATTAATGGAATGATGGAGTTCAACACCCCACAGGTAAAGTCTACTGATGAAAACAATGAAAGTGATACTAAACGTTTTATATATACAGTAAATGAAGATGCTGAAAACTCGAATGACGATACTAAATATTCGACGTCTGATACTAGATCAGAATGTCAGAAAGATGAATCTGGAGAATATGGTAAGACTCGTGACAATGATACAGCTGTGACTAATGAAGCAGGAAGGAAAGAAGATGTTCAGGAGAACTTGGTAAATTCAATAGAATGCAGTGACTATCGTGACGTTAGTGCAGGAAAGACAAATGACGCTAACAGATCAGAGGGTTTGAATGAAAATGAAGTAGAAAGTGATGACAACTACCATTATGCAACAATTGTAGAGACAACGATTCTGGACGGAACCGATGAAACTATTGATGACAAAGACCATGAGGAAACTACTAAAGAGACCAAGGTTCTTGACGGAGGCTGGGGATGGATGATTGTTCTTGGTGTATTGCTACTTCGTACAGTTATAGGTATGTCAATCAGCTTATAGTTAATAATTTATAGTCAAGTTGGTGCTATTTTTCATTTCGTATAAAGGGAAACTTTGTTTGTGTTATGCACGTTCAACTGTGTTGGTTAGTATTACTTGATATGCATGAATTAAATGATTAACTAATCGATAGATTATTGATATTTTCAGGAGGAATTCAGCGGTCATCCGGCCTTTTTTACGTGAAGTTTTTGGAACAGTTTGGAGGAACGGCGTCTAAGACAGCCTGGGTGACGTCATTATCTATGACGTGTCGACTGCTTATTGGTGACGTATAACGTTCTAAAAAACTTGATTTTTAGAATAAGAAAAACTTTATGGTTTATAAGATACTAACAAAATAAAAATACAATTCCCATGACCTTAATGAATGAACAACTATTACCTACATTGGGTATCCACCTTTAAATACTTGCCTGCTCCGTGTAACAAAACAATTACATTATTAGATAGTCGTAAATTAGGATAGCACGTGGTAAGATATGATATTCGGTTAAGTGTTTCGTTCTATATATTGATAACAATAAGATAACAATAAGAATGACTTAACGCTATATCTCATATTTATTTTGTAGTTTTCGCAGTGACTTATTTAATGTTTGCTCTCATTCAATTTTAACTGAAAAACTACAGAAACAAGCCGAACGTTTATACTTAGACCCCGTTTAATGGCCAGTGGGGAACGGCAAAGCCATATTACACAAAAGCAACCACAAACAATAAACATGGAACAACAGCACAAAACTCAACAAACAGTTTAGTACATATATAAAAACTAGGTGTGTTTATCACGGATTATAAGGTACCGCCTTGGAACGGTCAGTAAAATGTAAGTTTACAGGGGGTTTAAACCAGTGTGTGTGCACAGCCTCACCTATATCCAAACAATCCAGAATAAAGTAAAAACCTTAAAGGTAAATATTATCAAAGCATGCATAAACCTGAGGAAACATAATAATAAAACAAATAATAATAAGTAACAGGTGAGTACTTCTTCAATTGTTAGGGAGTTTCAGTTCATAGGTTTACAATTACACTATGAATAAACAAGAAATGTCACAAAAGTGAGCGTGGCCTGTTCGGTGTAAATGAAAAAAAAGGTTTCATTTATGTAAATAACTAGTGATGACTTTAAAATAGCTCTCTTCTTTTTGAAATGCAATTAAGTTTTTCGAGTGACCAGTTAAATTTTGTTTTTAATATTTTAAAAAAAAAAAGTATGTAAGAAGAAATCATTGCTTATTTACTCAAATAGGACCATTTTACATTTGTACCTGCGCTGCATTTTTTTTCTTTTTCACAGTGGGTTAGATAAAATGAGATATCACAATTAGTTGCACTTGTGGCTTCGTACAATATTCTTGTTAGACAAGCATGCCATCATATCTGAATAGGATCAATAAGATTCTACTCGTTGACATTGACGTAATAACATTTATCTCGTGATTTTGTTTCATAACATAGCAAACCTCGGTGTTGGTGTGTTTAACAGTTGTTAAATGATAAATACAATTAACATAGCAAATTAAGGTTCATTTATTTAGATACGAATCTTTACACATTATTCAATAATAACAAATAACATCAACACGCACTGTATTGTTGGTGTTTTTTGCAAACGACAGCTGCTCATATATTACATTGTTTAAGATTTATTTTTTTATTCTTGCTGTGTTTGTTATTAAATTTACCGTTCCAATGCGTTTATCCCATCATTTAGCAGTGACGCAAATTCAATGAGGGTATGGTTTGTTTGTGATATTTGTATCTATGTATGTCTTGTAAGTTTGTTTTTGGTGTTTATATTTGTGTATGTGATGTTAATATTTTTTGTTTATAATTCATTGTCGTTTGGGCCCTAAAGAGGGATTTTTCCCCTTCTGGCCCCAATTTCTCGAAACTTCTTAAGCTTACAGGCCTAAGTAACTTGTTTCAAATAGTCAAAACACATACTATAATGTGATTTTTGTAAATGAAATATGGTTATTTGTGATTTCCATCAAAAAAAAATCCTATTTAAGGTTGAATAACTCTAAATGAACTTAATATTACGCTTATTATAGACAAAGAGAAATAGTGAGATTAGCTTAATCCTGTTATAAGGGACTTAAGAAGTTTCGAGAAATTGGGGCCTGTTCTTTTCCCAGTATTCGCCAAACAATAACTGCATCGTATCTTTGAAAAGTGTTTTTGCATTGGATAATCTGAACTTCATTCCTTCGTCTGCAGTTAGAGATGTGATCCCTAATCATTGAAGTACTTGGGGTTCACCTAGTTTATTATTATTTGTTTTATTATTAAGTTTCCTTAAGTTAATGCATACTTTGATAAGATTTACCTTTTAGGTTTTTACTTTACGCTAGATTGTTAGGATAACAGTGAGGTTGTCCACGCAAACTGGTTTAAACTCCCAGTAAATTCACATACCTAACAATCCTTGATAAACACACCTAGTTGTTTTATATAGTATATATGCACTGTGTTTTTGTTTAGTTTTGTGCTGTTGATCCATGTTTCTTGTTTGTGATTGTTTGTTTTTGTGTTCTATGGCTTTGGCGTTTACCCTGTGCCATTTAACGGGGTCTATGTTTAAACTATTTGCTACTTAGCTTGTTTCTATAGTGTTTCATATGAATATTGTTTTGTTTGTTATCATTCTTCAGACAAGATTTCTTCCTTCAAAAAACATGTGCTATCTTGATAAATATTTTAAGATTCAGATGACTCCTTATTTGTTTTATTGAGTGAATAAACGAAAAGCTGTTGAGCTTAACTAAAAGATATTTAAAGCATAAAAGTATAACGTAACCTATTAGGTATGTTTCAGGCCCCCTGGCTAGCGTTTTATGCAACCGATTTTCAGTTCGTAAGCTTTCATATTTCGGTGGAGTGATGTATGTGATCGGCATCCATATATCGGCTTATGCAACCAGTCTGGTTTACATGTATTTCAGTTATGGAGTTATTTCAGGTAATATATTGTATATATATATATCGGCTTAATCAACCAGTCTGGTCTACATGCATTTAAGTTATGGGGTTATTTCAGGTAATGTATTGTATAAATATCGCCAATTGCAACCAGACTGATCAACAGGTATTTCAGTTATTTCAGGTAATTTACTGTATATGTAATGACATATGCAACCAGTCTGGTCTACATGCATTTAAGTTATGGGGTTATTTCAGGTAATGTATTGTACAAATATCGCCATATGCAACCAGTCTGGTCTACAGGTATTTCAGTTATTTCAGGTAATATATTGTATAAATATCGCCATATGCAACCAGTCTGGTCAACAGGTATTTCAGGTAATTTACTGTATATGTATTGACATATGCAACCAGTCTGGTCTACAGGTATTTCAGTTATTTCAGGTAATGTATTGTACAAATATCGCCATATGCAACCAGTCTGGTCTACAGGTATTTCAGTTATTTCAGGTAATTTACTGTATATGTATTGGCATATGCAACCAGTCTGGTCTACAGGTATTTCAGTTATTTCAGGTAATTTACTGTATATGTATTGGCATATGCAACCAGTCTGGTCTACAGGTATTTCAGTTATTTAAGGTAATTTACTGTTTATGTATTGACATATGCAACCAGTCTGGTCTACAGGTATTTCAGTTATTTAAGGTAATTTACTGTATATGTATTGGCATATGCAACCAGTCTGGTATACAGGTATTTCAGTTATGTAGTTATTTCAGCAAATGTATCGTATTGGGGCATATTATCTTATCGGCATACGAAACAAGTATCTTCCAATTTCTTTCAAGCGTAGTATATCTGTTCTAAATTTCACGGCTATCTTTTACCTAAATTGGCGTTCAATTCTCAATATCAGATATTTTCCTTCGCGGAATGATGTTTTCATCATAAAAGACGCAACGGATTACAATTCACTATCTGTCTTTAAAATGATTAATTAACTATTTGTTGCAGGTATAGGACGGGCCTTCCTGTTGACGCCTTGTGTAATGCTATTGGGCGAATACTTTGACAAGAGGAGGAGCTTAGCATTTGGTCTTGCCTCTGCTGGCTTCGGACTGGGCGGCTTTGCAATCACTCCCACAGTTGAGCTCATGTTCCAGCAGTACGGATTTAGGGGAACTTACATTCTTTTGAGTGGTGTGGCCTGTCATATATTCATTTGCATAGGGTTATTCAGGCCGGGCAAATCTGTAGATATGACTAGGAAGATCAAGTAAGTACACACAGTCGAACCACATTGGATCGAACTGGCATGGCTCGAGTTTCTCGTTGGATCGAACTGGCAAGGCTCGAGTTTCTCGTTGGATCGAACTGGCATGGCTCGAGTTTCTCGTTGGATCGAACTAGATGTAAAGGACCTATGACTTTACAATATAAGGTTAACAATCTTGCTTGGCTCGAATTTTCGGAGGCTCGATGTGTTTTTTCCGCTCCCTGTGAGTTCGAGCCATCGAGCTTTGACTGTACGTTACGCAGGTTAAAAAGAATCAATTGAAACATTAGGGACAAACCAAATAGTAACAAAAACATTGTTTTAAGTCAGGAGTCTAAGAGACACTACACATGAGACTCATAAGGTACAGCTTAGACAGGCATGCGTCGAAATAGCTTTAGCAATGCCTTTTGAGGTTTCCATCATAGATCAGTAGTGAAAAGTCACATCAATTGATATATGATCAGACAAATATGCGTTTACCAAACATAAAATGTAAACAAATACTTTTTTCTTGTTCGTGTTAACTCCGACATGGTCTGTCTTACATTCACATGAACAGCATTATTTCGATTGAATCAATAGTGTGTATGTTTGCTTTATTGTTCGTCAGTTCCATTGAATTGTCAGCAAAATTTAATAATCGAACGGATTACAGATCAGACGAGTGTCGGTACATAAACAATCAAATGCAGAATGAAAAACAATTCGAATAAGTTATTTCCTGTTTTTAGATCACCAAAAGACGAAGAGCTAAATGCACGTGACAATGGACACCTTGCATCACACGTGTCGTCATCAGGAAGTGTTCATTTAGCTAGATCTCCAGACAAAATTGGTGTTGCGTCTAATATTGATTCTGCAGAAGCACCAATGCTACAAAAGCAACCAACACGTTCTCATAAGGCCAATGCGTATGCTTATGATAAAGATGAGGACGAGTTTCAAGTTAAACAGAAAGTAAATAACCCTAAGAAAAGGAAGATTATATCTTTTTCAATTTTAAAGGACGTCAGATTTGTGACTTTATGCATTGCTCAGTTCATTTTCACGCTTCCAACTGCCGGGCTTTTCTTGCCAGCTCTTGCCAAAAGTCGAGGGTTGACGGATATACAAGCCGCTTCTTTGTTGTCGATTATAGCAGGCTGTGATACTGTCTTCAGAATATTGTCGGGTTTTGTGTTGGACCTGAAAGCTTTAAGGAAAATGCGACCCTATATATTTAACGCTGTAACGTATGCACAATGTATTCCTCTATTTGTGATGCCGTCCTTAAAGAATTTTGAGGAATATGCAGTTGTTTGTACTGTTCACGGAGCTTTGATGGGTATGTTTTAAGTTAAAGTTACTGCATACATCTTATATTTTTACGTAAAATATCATTATAATATTGGCAAAACTATAAACTTACAATTGCCATGATGTTAAAGATATCTTGTATTAAATAACTAAATCAGTATATAACAAAAACGCAGTCGAAAGGATAAATTTACAATGTCGACGTGCTTTTTGGTCAATTATGTTGTCAGTTTTTCTACGTAATAAATATCCGCACAAAATCACGATTGAAAATCAACCAGTATGATTTTGGTAAAGTTACATTACTAATTGTAACCATTGCCTACACCGGTGAACTATATGTACTAGTATGATTTTTTCCGTTGTATAGGTATAAAGCAAGCCCAGCGATCTGTGATACTGGTGGACATTCTTGGATTCAACAAGCTCGCTAGCTCCTTTTCATTCATGTTGATGGCCCAAGGCCTGGGTACATTGATAGGACCGCCACTTAATGGTAACTCGTTCTTCTTCTTCTTCTTCCTCTTCCTCTTCTTCTTCTTCTTCCTTCTTCCTTCTTTCTTCTTCTTCTTCTTCTTCTTCTTCTTCTTCTTCTTCTTCTTCTTCTTCTTCTTCTTCTTCTTCTTCTTCTTCTTCTTCTTATTCTTCTTCTTCTTATTCTTCTTCCTCATCATCATTCTTCTTCTTCTACAATTACTTTTTCTTCTTCTTCGACGTCTTCTCTTATTCTTCTTTTTTTTCTTCTTTTTTTTCTTCTTCTACTACTCCTCCTTATCCTATTTCTTCTCCTTCTTCTTCTTCTTCTTCTTTGGTATTTGAAATGGTTGCCCTTATATTTTGCAAACCGCGCTTTAATCACGGTTGTTAATTTCTCAGATCATTGATTTATCCTGATATATTTCTTTTTCATTGCAGGTTACTTAAAGGATAAATACGGGAAATATGATTACACATTTTATTTTGGAGGAACTGCTATTTTGGTCGGGGGAACAATTTTGCTGGCAGGAAATATACGTAACACCGTGACCAAACGGCAGAAGAAAGGACAAATACAAACCAAAGACTCTTGATAATGGCTTTTTTAGTTGGGTGTTTACAAGAAATGATGAATGTGGTATGCGGAAATGAAATAAAGAACTGATGAATTTGCTAATCGATAGTGCAATAGTTTTATGTTCATCATATTTTAAATAGTGCAAACATAGTAATTACAAATTGAGCTAAGCGAATCGCCCTTTAAACAAGGGTGTATGAAATGTTCACACAGCTAAACAGAATGGTATTTTTACTAGAAATATGTCAGCAATCCTTCTAGTTCCTCCTGCCTCGTCTTCTTTTCCCGTTGAAAACATTTGTCTAGTTCTCGAAGAGTCGAGCTCTTGAAGCTCAGAGCAATTGTTCAAAAGCCTCCTGATAATAATTAAACTGAACAGAACTGTGATAAATTTACCAAATGATTTAAACAATAAAAATACATATTTTATTGACAGAGTTGTTTGTTTTATCATAGATTGACTGAATATGATGGTTCTATTTTGAAAACCTCTTTAAATAGAGGGGAGATTGGTCTAGTGGCGTGGGTGTCCGCCTTGCATCCACGAGGTTGCAACTTCTTTCTTTCTGGTAGTATTTCTCACTGCCTCTCAAAAAGGACGCAGTATACTCCCTACTTGAAATGCAACGCTGTCAAATGCTATTCCAAACAGACGTCATATGCTCCCTTACTGGAAATGCAACGCTTCCAAATGCTTGTCCTATATAGATGAGACATATCCCCTTTTTAAATGCAACGCTCGCAAAGGCATGTCTTAAATGGAAGCGATATACTCCCTTACTGGAAATGAAACGCTAACAATGCATGTCCTAAATGGACGAGATATAATCGCTACTTGAAATGCAACGCTGACAAAAGCTTGTACTAAATGCACGAGCTATACTCCCTTGTTGGAAGGATAAACACGTTTTCAACCGACTCTCTCTACCGTGACTGGTTAGGAATAGTCCATGACAGTTTAGCTGTAATAAGGATCATTTTAAAAGTGTAAAATATGTAGATAAGTGATTGTAAATGGATTAGTTAACTATCAGTTAGATCAGAATTTGCCGCCATCTTGAATTCGAGAAACTCGTGCAGAAAAAGTAAATGTGTACCAAATGCATAATTTATAAAAACAAAGCATATTATCAACTCATTGCAAATACAGAAAGGGTAATTGCAGATACAATATCAGAAATAATACGCACCAAAGTATGTCCAAATCCTGAACAAATACCAAATTTGACTTCTGAAAGAAGTCCAACCTCCCTCATCAAACTCTGAATAAATACTGCAATCATGTGACAGATCACATGATTGAAATTGCGGGAAAAACTTTAATCCTATGCCTACATGGTCGTGGTCAAAAGACAGGTAATTGAAAATACAATGGTCACAGTGAATGAACTTAAAGAACATGAAAAGGTTACACACAACCAATTCTTAATCCATACAAAGAATTGTACCCTGTTCAAATGTTAAACCCTTTTGTTTTAAAAGGGTGGCTTAACTGATTGGTGAAGGAGTTTATATTTTCAGGTGATAAATATGAAATGTTTTGGAAACGAGCACCCTTCATGAAGTATTTGAGAGATAGGTATTCTTAACAGCATTTGAAAGCTAATATATGTATTTTTGAAGCGTAGATGCATGTAAATGATGATGCACGTTTCCAAATAGTCATCAAACTCCGATAAAAGAACATAAATCAGGAAAGGGACAAAATTTCAACAATCTCTATTTATCACTTTTTGCCCAGGCTGATTACTATTCAAAAGTGGTCTACATAAAACGTTTACAGCAATGCATTGTCTTTTCAAGAGGATTAAACTGCTAAGGACTCTTTAAAAACGTACCAAACTCCGAATAAGGAATAGAAAATGTGATTTTCAACCTATTTACTTATAAAATTTTGATCGAAGAGGTTTTTGTATTATAATTGAAAAACGTCAACATTTCAACCGTTTGATCGAAGTTTGACAGAAACAAAATGTGCAGAAGTGCTTTACTTACAAAAGTTTGTAAATATGCATTGTTAATTTAAGTGCTTAAAGCGCTTTTAAGGCATCAAAATCCGAATAAGAAACGGAATTCTGGATAAAAATGTCAATATCATTATGACTTCTGTTATCGCCTTTTGACGAAATATCCATTCATCATTGGTCTAAATAAACAGTATTCATTAATGCATTGTCTATTCTAGCGATATTTAGTTCTTTAAAGCTTTAAAAAGAAAAAAAAATCCGAAGAGAAAACCGAAATTCAGGAATAAACGTGAATTTAATATTCTTTCTTTTTTTGTCAAAACATCCATGGTGACCTTTATGAGTTGGTCGATGGGATTGTTCTATACAATACCTGTAATAGGTTGCACTCCGCCGATTCCACTCCACAGTTACTTGGTATTTGGACTGCATTTTTCGCCAGTCGAGCTATCTCAGGATTCGAGCGATTGGTCTCTAGGGTGATCTCTTGGACTGAGAGTTGATAACTCACAGATCTTCGCCAGTAATTTTGAGTATATACAAGGGCCGAACCCGGCATGCACTTTTTGGCTCTACGCGCGGACGGGTACCAGTCACGAGGTAAACATATCCCCGGTTCCCGTTCGCGCGTGAAGTTGAAAAGCGCATGCCGGGTCCGGCCGGTGTGCAAGGTCAAAATTACTAGCGAAGATCTGTGAGTCGGTATATAAACAGTATTCTTGGCAGAATTATTAAAGAAAATTGCGAAAACGCTACTAGTTTGTGCTTGTTGAGCGATTGCACCTTGGAGATAACTTCATTCTGAACATGCATGCGAGATATACAGTTGTTTTATTTAAAAAAAATCTTCTAGATCTGATCTTAGTTTGTATCCGTACATATGTCTCAATCTGAAATCTTCATAACTTGTGAATGATAAAGATTGTATGAAATATTAAAACATTTAATATGTAAAAATAAACTACCAAAAGTGGATTATTTGTTTCGTATGTGTATCATAGAGTACTGAATCACATTTTTTATGATTCTCAGTCCAAGAAATCACCCTAGGGACCAAATTGCTCAGGTATCTCGACTGGCCAAAAATGCTGTCCAAATATCAAGTAACTGTGTTCTACTCCTGTGAGTACCAGAAACAGCTTTTGTAGAGATTTGGTGCTTACTTTTCAAGTGCTTTGAACGAGTGTTGACCAATATGAGATGATAGGCGGGTGTGTCCCCTAAAACACGTATAAAGTGGAGCTCCACCTACTTCACTCAAGGCAGTACCAGACACAATGAGATAACAGTTTTGTGACGATTTTGAGCCGACTTGGCGAGTACTTTAAAAGAGTAAACGAGTTTTTCCCGGAGTGGTGACCTATATTTGATGGCAGGACGGCGTATATCGGGTGGTGGGTTTTTGTCCTATTCAACACGTATTACGTTGTACTTCGCATACTTCATACTAGTGAGTACCAGACCCAGCCGGAATACGAATCATGTGGCCATTTGGGGACAACTTTTCAAATGCTTTGAGAAAATCAGTTTTCCCATACTGGTGACCTGACACTGGAGACAGCACTGTTTTAGCAAAAAAATATAAACAAGATAAGCAAGTTTGCAAGATTTATTAAGCATAAAGGCTCTACAAATGAGCATTTGACATTTAATACAGAAACAAGCAGCAATACATAAGCATGATATATGAACATGATACAAATAATATATAATATATACACAGGGGCGTACCTAAGTATACTCCAGTACGCGCGGGCGTACACATGAATTTAAGCTCCATGGAAATGGCAAATGCCTAAAACTCGATATCAAAAGTAATACTATAAGTATAATGGGGTGTTAACTGATTATACATAATACTTATGGTTTATATATATATATATATATATATATATATATATATATATATATATATATATATATATATATATATATATATATATATATATATAATATCTATGCACTGTGCTGTTTGTGGAGTTTTGTGCTGTTATTCCATGTTTCTTGTTTGTGATTTTCTGTTTTTGTGTTTTATGTCTTTGGCGTTTAACCCAGTGCCATTAAACTGGGTTTATGTTTAAACTTTTTGCTACTGAGCTTGTTTCTGTAGTTTTTCACATAAGTATTATCAAACATTTTTTTTATCAGTTTAAGTTTGACTTTTTCTGACTGCATATTAGCGTACATAATACTTGAAGATGGTTTCTTTATAAATGTTTTCTTCAAAAACAAACCAGGGGACACCGTCGCTTCCACACATATAACACATTGTGACCTAAGTAAAGAAAGACCTTTACTTGTCGACACCTAGCACAAGAGTGTACGGGCGTACAGTTTAAAATACCTTAGGTACGTTCCTGATACAAGTTTAGATCATCAGGCCATAAGAGGACTGCAAGGTTTATTCAATATAAAGGTTTTATGTATGAGCATGTGACATAAATTAAACAAACAAGAAGCATTTCACACACATGTGATACAAACATAATATGAGAACATAGGGGAACATTATCGCAATGATATTATCAAATTACATTTGTTTAAGACAAACGGAAAATTACTTGATTAAAAGTATAATAAAACCGGTCGCCATAACCTTACCTTAAGAAAAAAATATATACATGTTTAGATGAAAGTTTTCAAGTTTCACTCAACATTAAGGCTCTTTATATTACAATTTGATATAAAAGCAATACACACGTAATACAACTATACTATGATATTATCGCAAAATAGCATTGTCAAACAGGGTATATACATTTTTACATAATCAAAGAACATTCTGTTGAAGATGCACGGAAAATAAATAATTAAAATGATTTAAAAGCATATTTCAACTAGAAACTTATTCGGCAATTTATCTGGGATTAAATATGTCTCAACAGCACTTCCTTATGGAAACCTATATACATGTTTTAGATCATCAGTCCGTAGGAAGTGTTTTTCAATATAAAGGCTCTATATATGAACATGTCACATATAAATTTATAAAAATAAAACAAGCAGCTATACTAACACATATAATACAAACATAATCTGAAACCGAAGAGGAACTTTATCAAACAAACTTTATACACATTATTACAAAATCAAAGAACATTCTGTTGAAGATACACGGAAAATAAATAATTAAAATGATTTAAAAGCATATTTCAACTAGAAACTTACTCGGCAATTTATCTGGGATTAAATGTGTCTCAACAGCACTTCGTCATGGAAACCTATATACATGTTTTAGATCATCAGTCCGTAGGAAGTGTTATTCAATATAAAGGCTCTATATATGAATATGTCACATATAAATTTATAAAAATAAAACAAGCAGCTATACTAACACAAATAATACAAACATAATTTGAAACCGAAGAGGAACTTTATCAAACAAACTATATACACAATAACAGAATCAAATAACATGACTGTGTTTAAGATACACCGAAAATAATTGAATTAAAAGCATGATTATTTATTTGGGATTAAATTAGTCACCACAGCCTTGCCTTAAAGGTCTAGTCTAAGGAATGATTGGCATGATAATCCCCTGCTGTGCATCTTCTGCTAATTGCACTGGTGTCACAGTAGGGGCCAATTTTCTGTGTATTCGTTTATTGGCTCAGGGTGATTTAGTGTCCATTTCTATAATAACACCTCCAAAACTGCACAGCAGGATACTCAGATCGGAGATCTGATAATAGGGATCAAGGCAATCTGATTAAGATCAATACACAGAGGTTGTGTACTGTACACAGATCTGGGGTTGGGGTAACTTATAGAAGGATTTAACTAGGCCTTTAAGAGACAATTTGTATACATGTATTAGATATTAACAAGTAATACAAACATATTCAAATGAAAACGAAGGGTAACTTTATTAAACAGGGTATATACACAACAATTTAATAAAAAAAAGTGTTTAAGATTCACAGAAAACAAACAGAATTAAAAGGATGGTTACTTATTTAAGATTAAATCGGTCGCAACAGTCTTGCCTTAAGGGACAAATGTATACATGTATAAGACATTACCAAGAAATACAAATGTAATAAGAAAACGCAAAGGAACATTATCAAACAGAGAATATACACACAAATATAAAAGACATTTTTGAAAAATGCCACTTCAGTCTACATGTACATGTACATGCATGTCAATACAATATGCATGTACGTGTGCATGCCACTACAGTCTACATTTACATGTTCATGTCAATACAAAATGCGTTTACGTGTGAAGGAACGTGATAAGTACAGATAAATATACCGACGCTTTTTTCAAATTTACTGGGATTTACGTGGTAGATAGACCCGGTAAATTTTGAATTGGAAAAATACACACAAACAGCGAAAGATGCATGTATCGTTAACTATGTGATACAATGGTATTATCTGGTGTCTTGCCCGTTCAAGATCGCCTAATTTCAGAATCGCTGCTATCCATGTCATTGCCGTCTGTTTCTTCGGGTGAAATAGGAACGGCCTGCAAAGGTATTGCAAGTGTACCATTATCATCAATAGTCGCGTTCGCGTCATCCCCATCGCTTCCTTCACCCCTGTTGGTAAAATGAATTTGGCATTACAAATTAATTAAGTGAACATTTATCACTGTACATTTCAAGGCGGTTACTCAAACATTTTTTGACAGCCAGGGGCGTAGCTGGACATCTTTCCACGTGGATTCATATTATTGTGGTAGGGGGGCATGCTCCCCCCCCCCTGAAGTTTTTGAAAAACAATGGTGCAAATCGATCCAATCTAGTCGTTCTGTGGTGCTTTATTTAGTACAGGGAAATCAACAGTTTTAGAATCATATATCAACAAATAAACCCTTAACTCAGCATGGCTGGGGTTTTTATGTGTCAGAATCATGTGGATTTAGCTGAGTATACATAGCTACGCGCCTGACAGCGATATTATATAATAAAAAACAACATTTTTTTATCTCCGGCTCAATGCAAGGCGGTTAAAAATCAATATATTTATAGAAAGCATTACAACAGTTTTGCGTTAGGAAGTCGATATATCAAATTGATAGAATGTGTTTTATTCTTGCCGAGAGCCGGTTCAGCCTTGTATATCTGTCTTTAAACACAATAAGTACAAAAAACGCTAAATATAGCTATGGTAACCCTTAAAACGACTGTTACAAACATATAACAATTAAAGTACCCAAAAATTTATATGTAAATGATGCTGTGTTTTATTCTCGCTGAGAGCCGGTTCAGCCTTAATAATTAATATGTAAATGAAATGCCTATGTCCTGTCGTTGTAATATCATGGTTTATCAGCATTTGGAGAACATCTGTTGAATAATCTATATAAGAGCATAATTTATAGTACTTAATCAGAAAGTAAGTTAGGAAGAACTTGTTTATTTAACGCGGAGAGTAAATTTGGTATGGTCAGTACCCAACAATTGAAAATGAAATCTTGTTCAACAAAATAGACTGATGTTGTACTAAGCTTTCTTTAAATATTAACTGTGTATCATTTTTGCCGAAATAGGTATCCATTAACATTTTGAGTCCAAGTTTGAGTTTCGGAATCAGAAATGCAAAAATGTTGAATGTTTCAAAAGGTATTTATTAATAATTATTAATGATAAAATATGCATTGATGATGGTAAAAGGTCTGTACCATTTGTACCATTTTCAGTTGTTTTACCTTGGTTTACAAAAGCATTTTATCAGAATATAAGGATTTAAGTCTTGAGTCTGAAACCCATATCTTATGCAACGCCAATGACGAGTGTTATCGTATTGTCCTCAAATTATATATACAATATAAATTGTACAATACCTTGTTGTATTGGCCATTTGTTGATGTTCTTGTTGTTGACGTTGTCCACCTATTGGGTGAAAGAAAAAGAAAGCTACTTAACTTAAATTATACTTGTAAAATTATAGTATGATTATTGCAAAAGTAACTTAAAATTAGATTTTTCACGGAAAAATAAATGCAATATAAATTTGTTCATTCCAGTAGGAAATGGTTATTTTAGCGCATTATCTTCAAAATAGCTAATGCGTCCTTTCAGGGCGATATGAGATACTCTACTCCTCGGTTGAAATGACATAAATTACTACGTGTATTATTCTAAAATGTCGAGTTCAACGAAGATGGCATAAAATAACTTCCAAGATGGCATATAGGAAGTTGTTATATCCAAAAAAACAGGTCCACATTCCAGACCGACCTTGTATTTGTCGAGTTATCTTTATGAAAGCAATAAATACAGCTATCACTATAATCATCACAAGAGGACACATGGCAGTAAGAGCAAGTACATTCAAAATCGGTAATCTTCTATCTGCAAAATTCATAACATAAAAAAGATATATTTACAGTATTAGTTTTTTTATCGAAGCATTATCTTTGCTGGAAAGATAGACTTCCAAATATACTAAATTTTACGTTAAGGTAATTAGTACTAAAACAAGACATTAATACACAATATATGTTGTCTTAATTGATTTTGTAGCAGTCTCTAAAATAATTGAATAATGTAGAGGGTTTTTTTAATGAAATATAGCTTATTCTACGACATTGTTTATTTAGAGGTTTTAAAGTAAATATTCCAAAAATTTGAAGCAGGGATGCAGATACCATTGATACAAACCTTCAAGACATTTAATATTTATATTGTTGCCATCACATTCACCAGGTCCATAAGAATAAAATGCCATGGGTATAACTTTACAATCTCGTAATAATTTGTCATTTTTGTCGCAAATCAATGACCCGATGGTACTATAACTGTAGTATCGATTTGAATCCACATATTTAGTAAACCATTTGTTTTTACTGAAACAAATACACGATTCCTTTATCATAAAGCAAAACTTGGAAAAAACACATAAGGTTAAGAAGCAACACAGTCCTAATCAAGTCCATAAGGGGGAACTATAGTCTCCTGGCTGAAGTGCATTTCAGGGGCAGATAAATGAGTTATCGGAAAGGACAATACACTAATAACTTGCATGAATAACATAACCAGCTAAAGTCAGAAGAACTTGGTTAAATGTTTTACCCGTGTCCAAGTGTTTGGCATATCAGATCGGCAGCATATTCGGTAAAGCCAGTATAGCAAACTGTCCACCAATCATTGTTAACTGAGACTTCAATAAACCCGGTGAGAGCATCCGAACCACTTAGTCGGACATCCTTTATTGCATAGTCTTGAATGACAATAATACATTTTACAAGATTATGGGAAGATGACATGACGGCAACACACATGTTTGTTGCTTTTTAGCCGAAAATTCAACAATCTTTCAAGATACAATTATAGCCTTGCTACACATTTGTCTTTAGCAACATGTTTGCTAAGTTGCATTATAATGTCTTGAATTACAAATGTAATTATGTTCACGCCAACACGAGAATTATTTATTCTAAAATAATTGAAGGCAATTTTATGTTACAAAAAAAACTTCTTTAGCAATGCAGAGAGCATATTCCATTAATTTGCAAATCAAAATAATAAAGTTATGTTTATTACTTACCAACATAAACGTATTAACATCATCTATAATTGAACATAATGGATATTTTTGTTACACAGATAGCCACCCAAGATATGAAATAATGCCTACCTGAACAAAAAAGGCCCAATGTTCCATATTCTCCGTCATTATTTCCTCTTGTCCACATACATTGTGCAATATCTTCCTCTGTTCCGTTACAGTCCAGTGAAACATATTCTGTTCTGTTCTGGAGCAGGTTCTCTTGCCCAAAATTTGATCCTACATACCTAAAAATCGTTATAACAGATTGCAATGTTTATAAATTTACCATATACCGTACTTTAACCAACATAGAGCTTTCAAATATGTTATTGTCGAGTGAAAAATATCATGAAATATGATCATACATACCCTAAACGCGTAATTACAGCTTCCAAGCATTTCTATCAAACTATATACCGTACTGTAGGTCATATAGAGTTGCAGCTTTTTTATATTTACGAGTGTTCATGCTGGTTGATAGCAGAAGGGGACCCGAGCAAATTTCATATATCGGGGTAACGTTATGGCCAGGCGAGCGGTGAATAGTTATTGCAGGCCTTCCCGCGTATATATATTATAGAACAAATTGTATGCGTCCCTCTCGCTCTCTCTCTCTCTCTCTCTCTCTCTCTCTCTCTCTCTCCCTCGCTCCCTTATATATATATTTAATAGTTTTACTATTAAATTTATTGTCAAAACGATCACAGACCCAAATCCAAGAAGTCTGCACAATGTTTTCGCCGTGTTTTCTGATGTACGATTTATAATACTCCGCCACTCCTTGCCATCGAAAAACTGGAAGGTTCCTTCATATTCATTTTTTTCAAACGGAACCAATCGTATAGGCCCACCTGTCAATTCAATAGTATTGACCACTAGGTTGTAATATGGACAAAATAAAAATAATAATATGTGTATGACAAACTACAGAAACAAGCTCAGTAGCCAAAGGGTTAAACATAAACCCCGTTTAATGGCACAGGGTAAACGCAGAACACAGCACAAACATCACAGTGCATATACACTATATAAAATACTAGGTTTGTTTATCAAGGATAGTTAGGTACCGCCTTGGAACGGTCAGTAAAATGTAAATTTACTGGGGGTTTAAACCAGTATTCGTGCACAACCTCACTCTTATCCCAACAATCCAAATTAAAGTAAAATCCTTAAATGTAAATCTTATCAAAGTATGCATTAACTTGAGGAAACTTAATAATTAAACAAATAATAATAAACTCATAGGTAAACCCCAAGTACTTCAATGATAAGTGATCCCAACGCATAACCTATGTTAATACATCTGAAGAAGAAATTAGAGCGATGTAAAATGTCATCACAAACATATTGGTCAAAAATAGCATTCCATTTAAACATTAACATTGCCATGAACATTCTCAAATACATTTTATCTTTTAGGAATTGAATTTTTACAACTGCGTGTGTAGTCTTTCTAATATAGATATTTATGGATTTAATGTAATAGTATTTCAGTTCATCGTTATATGAAAAGAATGCTCAGTGCACGATTAGTGAAGCAAGAAGGTTCAATATGTTCATATAATGATGAGCCGTAATCGCTTATATTCACTTGTTTTATCGATGTCACAAACAATTCATATACAAACGTCATCAGACCAATAACAATCGTCGTTTCATTTCGAACAGAGATATTTGAAAGATAATGCGTTTATCGGAATTAATGCAATTGCAAGAATATGCGTTCATCTTAGGAACCGCAATACGAAAGTAGATATTGAGTGAGTTACGATATATCTTACCAAACATACTGAAGACTGAAAGTGTTACGTTCATGTTGAGATATATTTTTAAATTTAGTAAAACCGAAAATGTTGGGAACATTAGAATAGTCAAGGGCAGTAACCGACTAGCAATTCGCATATTATCTCCATTCAACTCAATATTTAAAGTTAGATATTTCCTATGGTTCATGAGTTGGTCTGTCTTGTTTAGAACATTAATTGTCTATCTATTTGTGTCTGTTTGGCCTAAGCATTGTTTCCTTGTATTTCTTACATTTGTGCAACTGGATTTGTATTAGTAGTTTCCATTATATTAGTGTCCTTGTAAGATATAAACACGATTCCATGAAGGTTTACAATTGTTATGGTCGATGCGTTTACCTTTGCATTCAATGCCAACAGCATTATCTGGTTGGCAATCTTCCAACTCAGCTTCAGATCTGTCACAGAACTCTAAATCTTTCTCTGTACCAATACAGGTTATGCTCTTCTTCAGCATTGGCGTGTCCCCATCACCATTACCTAATACTTGCATATGGTAATGTCTGCTATATTCACTGAAAAAAAAGATACATAGAGGTATTTTATTTCATTTTATGATGAGTTATTAAGTTAAAGAATCTTTAATTCGTTGGTTGTTTCAATGAACATTTAAGTCCCCGAAATTGTATAGTAGAAAGCTTGATAGTGTTTTTGTAAATATATCGGCAAAATTAACGAACATCATTCTTACGACATGGTATTCGAGATTAATGCCGAAAACGAACTCATAATATGTATTTATTAAACCCTTGTGCCAAAAGTATTATTAGATAGGCAACAAATCATGTCAATGAACTTTTTGAATTTAGGATTTTACAAAACTGGTTCGTCGTGAGTCATTCATAGAAAAAATAATTTTTAATAAAACTTCAAATTTCCCACCCAAATCCAAGACTAGTGCACGTCACGTTAGCTGCCTCCTTACTAAATCCAAGGTCACAAAAGGTTCTCAAATGTCCAACAACAATTCCCGAGTATGGGGATGAGCCATTTATCAAGGAAACACCTAGTAAAATAAAATAATATAAAGCATGTGGTGTAAAAAGAGGTGTTATAACACAAGTGATATTTAAACATTATAGTGACCAGCAAAAAGTGATAGCCCTTTGGATCAAGTTCAACTTAACGGATCCTAAACACTATTGACAGCGAATCAGCAGTAGTTGATTTTGATTTGAATGTTGTTTTTTTCTGCCGTGTTGGATGGTATGGTAAAGATTTGACAACAGTTTACGTAACAGAACGAAATATCGAACGATGCAAATAGGACATGTAGTTTTACCTGGATTTTGTTTATTTGGCATCTGCTGTTAAATATGTACAATGGATCCGACGAATGAAAGATCAGTTTCATTTGACTTTAATGGTGACAATAAAAGGGGAAATGCGAAGCAATTGATAAACATTTTATGATTTTCAGATGCCTTTGTTCAACATTCAATGTTGTCGACCTATCATTACCCCATGTAAGAGAAAACTAATTGTTGAAACTTCGCTTAATTAAGTTTGTATGTTAAAAGACTATGAGACTTCTTTAAGAGAAGTTAAATGCCACAGTTTAAAGACGTTGTACATGTTATAGCGTCAACAAAATTTGTATGCATACAGATAAACCAAGCAGTTTAACAGTCTTGTGACATAAATTGTAAAGGCGAATTTGTAAGTTTACACTTTTTAATGATTCAATTCGAAGTATAAATTCTTTGTTGCAATAAGTGGTTTGTCTTACAACTTACGTTTAATACGTTACTAATAAAATACAGAAACTCTTGGCTTGTTGGTTGTCATAATAAATAAGTAAAAGCATTGGTCATCAAAGTTGAGAAGTTGTACATGTCACAGCATTAAATAAAATATGTATAGATAAACCAATAGTTTAGCAGTCATGTGACATTTAAATCTATTGGTATCTCTACGCTGCTAGGAAAATTTGTCCATACATGGACTTAAAATTGTAAGGGCGAATTTGTAAGTAAGCAAAACTGACAGTAATAACACTTTATTTAAACTAATTTAAACATCATTTTTCTCTCCATTTCTTTCTTCATGTGCACTGCCATTTTGTTTACATTGTTTATAATAGTGCAACAAAATAACTTCAATATCATATTAGCTCATACGAACATGAAAGAAAAGAACGTCGGCAATATAACAATGTTCGATCTTAGTGCTAGGTATAACTGTTTAGTTTGGATATACTGTTTTAAGAAAATAAATACGCAGGGCTGATTACGTGATAAACTGACAATAAACTAAAATCACGGGGTCAACTGACTTTATTAGGCTACCCTGTTATCGGGTTGATTTTTATGCAAATGGCATGATAAATCATTTTTTATATAAATACTTCTAATACCGTTGACGTGACGTCATTAATGAATAGAGTCGAAATCGTGCTAGATAGTTAGCGTCATTTTATGTGTGATCAAATTGATGTTTATGAAATAAAAACAGTATCACATTTGTAGTCATTTTATACAAAATTACGTCATCATGGAATACAGTCGAAAGAGTACAGGATAAACAGCGTCATTAAATGTATCATCAAATTGGTATTTACGAAATAAATAGAGTATCTCATTTGAAGTCATTTAGCACAAAATTATTTTAACAGCTTACCAAAATTCTAAAAATGGCCGGTTTTTTAAAAAAATGAAAGAGTCTTTTAAACAGATTCCGCATTGAATGCTACTTATGTAATGTCTGCTATTTACTACATGCTTTCCTGTGATTTATAAGGCTTTCAGTAAAAAGAAATTATGTTTTGATAGTTTTCACTGTTTTCAAATCTTAGCCCGCTCTCACGTCCAAATCAAATGTCTGGGCTGGGACACAATTTCAACGACGTCATTTCTGAACGGAAATCACGTTCGCGTACATTTTGGTGTGATTTTCTGAAAATATATCTCAGACAACATGTATGTCAGAAACAGACAACACTTACTAGAGGAGCAGATGACACCCACATCATCGTCATGGTTACAGTTATTTGAGCCCCAATGGCGATGATTACAGTCAGCGATGTTATGTTCACATCCCGTACACACAACATCGTCAAGCCATATCTGGGCTGGCGCAGTTGGATAGTTAGCCAGATTTTTTATAGCTTGAGCAAAACCTCTGGAAGAAACTTGATATTTAAAATAAATCCATTGAACAACTTTACATGCTGTTACACAAAGGAACATTGTCAGGTTACATTTTAAATGGCGCTATTAGTTAGACTCTAAGAAGCGTAGTTCAATGTGCAACGGCTTTTGAAGAAACAGAATAATTGTGTTATCGGTAATTAACAATTCTAACATGAAATCGTGTACATGCGTCATACCGATTTGGTTGGAACACAGAAAACTTAATGAGCCTCAGCTTTCTGATAACTTTAAAGCAATCATATCGGTTGAGTAAAATGTTTGCAAAACCTAAAAAAAGAAGCATTTTGCGCAGTCATCAATTTACACATTTAACAAGTTATGTACACACATATGGAACAACTTAATCTTAAGTCAGTACTATTTAATGTAACATATCATAGGCTAGTTCAATAGATAGTTTTCATAAAACGATTTAAAATAGTTAACATAAACGTTGTATTACGCGTACAAATAGTAAATGAGTAAATGACATGAGGTATGCGAAATAGTATTATTCATTTCAACTCGCACTTGTTTGAACCCTACCGTTCCACATTTTCTTATATTTAAGGAAAATCAGCCAAAATTGAAAAAATGGACAGAAAAACACGCCACATGTCTCTTTTTGTATTTAAAGAGCAGAGCTGCAAAATAGCTTTAACAATCCAAATGTAGAATATATCTCCCTCCAGCCAAATATTTTGAAGAACGGCGACGAGAAATAAACGCCAACGTATTTTATGGCTTTAAACAAGGGGTATAACTATATTTAACAGAGCCAAAGTTGCAGATAATGCTTTTCACTTAAATATTCACTCTGGCAATATCAAGTTTCATTTGATAGTTTTGAACGTTTTTCACTTACAGCTTAGTTGAAAGTCTAGTTTAAAGGTAAATATTTTCTCAAAACATAATGACAATAAATACTTACATTGTGAAGTTAAGCATTCTGCACGCAACGACGGCATTTCTGTCAGAAAACCCATTGTCACAGAGAGTTCCCCACGTCCCGTTGTATAAAATCTCGACACGTCCACTGTACTGGCTTGAGCCCCCAACCAGTCTTATATCATTGGCGGCAGCTGAAACTGAAAGCAAATTAGTACCCGTTCTTAATACAATAAAACTCTGATATTTTGATAAACTGTGACAACAAGCTGTCACCAAGGTTCTTCTTTTATCAAATTAAGAAAATGTATGTAATAAATGCAGTATTGAATAACCACTTACGTAATATTTTCTATATGTTTGGGATTCACAAGTATGCAATGAATGCCTAATTTCTAAATTGTTAGGCATACCAAAATTTGAAAGATGCAAACAACACATACTAGAGGAGCAGACAACACCCACATCCTCGTTGTGGTTACATTTATGTGAGCCCCAGGGCATGCGATGAGTACAATCAGCGATGCTCTGCTCACATCCCGTACACCAAAGCTCGTCAAGCCATATCTGGGCTGGCGCAGTTGGGTACCCTGTGAAATTCGTGATAGCCCGAGCCCCAGCTCTGGAAAGAAATATGATATTTTATATACTGGATATTTGAACAAGTTTAGGCCTGACAACATCGAAATTTAATAGCGTACTAACAAAACTAACAGTTACTTACTAACACTAAGACTACTACGGATGGCGTCGCAAATGTAACTATTTTGCATTATTGTTAGTTTATTAAAACAAATAAAATAAGTAATCTTTCAACATATTGTCGTCTATTTATTCTTGATATTCTGAATATTGAGTCAAAATAACTAAAGCATTCATTTAATATGTTAGTCAATATATAACATTTATAAAACCTTTCCCAAAACGTACTTTATATAGTTTCATTAAAAGTGTAAAATAAATCATGACTAAATTACATCAAGTATGCAAAATAGAATGGTTCATTCCATCACGCTCTTGACACCTGCCGTTTCATATTCATTTATTTGAAAGTAAAAGGCCTCAGCTGAAGAAGTTGTCAGAAATTGCGAGAATGTTACGCGTGGCTTTTTCATTCAAATATTAGATCTGCCCACCTTCCCCAGTAGTCCTTAAAAATCCGGATGAGAATCTCAACGTTATTTCCCTTCCAGCCAAACATTTTGAAAAACAAGAGGACCGCGGAATCAACGCCAACGCTTGTCAACTTTTCTTTAAAAACGGCATAACTCAACGATAACCGAATCTAGAGTAATTAACCTTGCTAATACAGCTCGTATTTTCTTTTTGCAATATTTGAACCAAGTTTCACATCGAAATCTTCAACGGTATTTGCAGTTTGGCCAAGGTTTGGTTTTGCACGACAATGACGACGACAACAACAAAAAAGCTATCACAATACCTCAATTTGTTTTCTAGCCAAACATTATGAAAATAAATACTTACGTAGGGAGGTGCAGCATTCTGCAAACAACGACAGCATTTGTGTCTGAAAATCCATTTCTGCAGACACTACCCCACTGCTCATTGAGTAAAATCTCAACACGTCCGCTGTTCTGGCTTGAGCCACCAACCAGTCGTATATTAATGTCAGCAGCTGAAATCGACAGTTCTTTTTGAGTACCCTGCAAAACCTTTGAAATCCACTATATTAATAGACTTTGCCCACAAAAATTGTCGATATTGCTCGTTTTTATTAAGTTGGTATAAACATATTTATTTCATGAACATATACAAGTGACAACATTTAATTCATTCTAAATATTTAAGAATTTGATCGGAAGTTAAAAGCTTATAAAGATTATACTTTTCTGTAGAAAGCAGTTGAATATACAAATGTGGCTGTCTTTTTAAGGATGAGTGCATTTATAAATAATTCAAAATACATCAATGGAACTAAACAAATGTATTAATATTTTAACGGAAAAAATATATGAAGATCTATGAAATTTATCATTTATATTTTACAACCATTGATTTGAAGAAAAAAATGTCTGTGTCTTACAGTAAACAGATGAATTTTGAGTCACATGTAAATCAGTAAATAAAATTGAATTCAGCGAAACGTTTTAGTAAAATTCAATGTAGGAATATACGGAAGAAAATATTTTAGAATTGGCACAATCAGAAAAACGCCGTTACCATTCAAGTGTCTTAAGGTGATAGCTGTTCCAGGAACCAGCAAGTGTATTATTGTTATCATAAGTGTTCTATTGCTGTTTAATAGACGACAAATGAGCATAAAGTGACGAACAGATTCAACTTCCCCACAGAGACATGCTTGCGAAGGAACGATATTCTTCCGAAATATATCGTGCTTTAATAAACTGCAACCAAGTCTTAACCATGTATAAAGAATATGGAAGTGCCTAGGGCCAGTATTAAAATACATCGGCAATTTAGTAGTTTTGCAAAGTTATCTTTTAAATTGGTGTACCGAATCAGCAGATTGTAATGTAGGGGCAAGTGAGTTCCATGCTCGGATGGAGGAAGGTATAAGAAAATTTTAATACAACGAGGTTTTACAGTGTAGAAATGGAATATCTGTGGAGTTTCTTAGATTGTATCTAGAGTCTTGTGGACGGACAGGAATCAGATTTCGAAGGTATGACGGACTTATATTGTTTTTTATTTTAAACATAAAAATAAGCTTGTGGTTTGATTTTCGTTCTGAGAGGGACTGCCATCTTGGTTCCTGAGGTCTTATAGTTCCTGTTTGTTTAGAAATGAATCTCTTAGCACCTTCAATGATGTGCGAAGTGAGTAAAGAAAGCCGGGAATTATGGTCATTCGTGCGAATAGAATCCCAAGCAATATTTGCAAAATGTTTTCTGAGATTATCATAATCACCTTGGTCGAAGATAATACTTAGGTTTACAAAATTTGAAAAGAAAAGTAATCAGAGAAACGATCGTTGAGTTCGGGAGAGTGAAAAAGCGGTAAAAGTAGGTCCCTCGTGGCGATGGATTGCGATAGCCATGTTTCAGAAAATGATGAAATATCAAATCTAGGAGTTTCGCTTAATTTATGTCTAATGTATAAGCTTTTGGACATTGTATTGGAGTAAAGGGTGATAAGTCAAATGATGATCGAAAAGTGGGTTTGCATGCACATCACCACTTTGGATCACAATAATTGACATCCAAGTACAAATGATACATGTGAATACTATAGAAACACAATGATTAAAAAACAAGTAATTTTGTTCAACGCTAGCGTGTGTGTGTGTAGTGATATTTCTTAAGTATATTTTTGCATTTCACCTGCTCTGAGGCTTTTGAAGTTTTTAGGTTAACAAAGATTGAAAAAGAGAAGACGTTCGCCAAAATCCACAATGTCATAAAAACATATTTGAGAAAATACTTTTATAATGAATCCCGTATTTAATTACCACTCATGAAATAAACCCTATATGTTCGCGATTCACAAGTATGCAAACAAATGCCTGAATACTAAATTGTAAAGTATATGAAGTTTATGTCCGAAGAATATAACACGTACTAGGGGAGCAGACAACACCAACATCATTGTTATGGTTACAGTCATTTGAGCCCCAGGGTATGCGATGAGTACACTCAGCGATGCTCTGCTCAGATCCTGTACACACAACATCGTCTAGCCAGATCATGTCCGGCGCTCTTGGGTAGCCTGCAAGATTTGTAAAAGCCCGAGCGCCCGCACTGAAAAAAACGATAATATTTCATAATTGGGTAATTACACAATTCTAATATGCAGTCGCATACAGCAATAAATAAGTAATTACTAATTTGAAACCAATCTAACATTATATTGCATACATAAAACATTGACTCGCTAAATTCGGAAACGGATAACTGAATGAACACCAGCTCTATGAAAATATGCTATAGGGTATATATAAAAAGTATAGCTTCAAGCAGCCTTAAGGTCACACATTGAATATGAAATGTTCACACATATGGGACAATAAATCTTAAGTATATTTTATTTAATACATTTTTTATGTAAGTTTAATAGATAGCATTTCTAAAACCATTCAAAACAATATACTTAAAGGTTTAATTAAATGTATGAATAAATCATTAGTAAATCAGGTATGCTTTTCTTTCAAACCTGCCGTTCCAAATTCATAAATTTGAAAGAATTCAAGTTCAGCTGAAGCAGTCGTCAGAAATAAGGGATAATATGGCCCATATTTTTTGTTTAATTTCAATCTAAGATTTGTCCCACTGCCCGACATTTTCTTATATAAATTTCCGCATTAAAATCATAAGGTATTTCCCCTCCAGGGAAAAACAGTAACACCGTGAATGTAACGCAAACGTTTGTCGACTTTTCTTTAAAAGGAGCATAACGCAACAAGCATTCGAGCCAGAGTTATGAACCTTAATATTCAAGCTTGTTTTGCCTCTGGCAACGTGTTAAATAAGTTTTACAATAACATCTATTAATGTAATGATCGAGGTTTAATTTTTGC